>NC_141156.1:133244925-133398737 GCF_053477565.2 Lygodium microphyllum
TTGATACCCCACACACCCCCCGTGTTTTAAAAACCCTTAAGCCCCCTTCCCCTTGGCTTGGAATCACCCCCATGCTTAAACCCTCTTAGCCCCCTTTTTCCTTTGGATTTAAAAACCCCTCTTTCCCCCCTGTGTTTAAACCCTCATAAGCCCCTTTTCTCCCCTTAGCCCCCTTCCCATGGATGTTGGAAACCCTTTCCCTCGTGTTTAAAATTTTCTTTTAGCCCCTTCCCTTGAGGCATCTTGAAACCCCTTCTCATGGCCTCTTGAAACCCCTTTCCTCCAAAATTGCCTAAGGGTCCTTAGACCCTTACTTATAACCTTTGAGGTTACTATTTCCTTGGAGCTTTCCCCTTAGGATTTTTCTCCCATAAAAGGTTACTCCAAATAACCTTTCCTTTTCCCCCATGTTTTGTTAGAATCCCCCTTAGGCCATGCAAAAATACCCCTTGGAACTCTCCCACACCTTGTTTCTTTTCCCACATGTAAAAGAAAGAGGAATGTTAAGGGTCATTTGACACCTTCCTTTTCCACTCAAAAAGCCTTGAGGGAGCCTTCTAAAAACTACTTTCGACGGATGGTGCAAGAGAGCGATGGTGGAATTCCAAAGAGGAGTTGTAAAGTTGCTTCCACGTCCGAAAGACTACAATTGCAATGCCTCCTAAGAAAGTCCAAGGCGCAGCCGCCGCGGGAGGGTCATCTTCGGGCATCCACGTGGACATCTCACCCCAATCCTAGGTTTTCCTTCCTAATTTTTATTTGATATTGTTGTAATTCAATCATGCAAGGTTAATGGTTAGAAATAGGATATATTTTTGTCCTAGATACTCACAACGGAGCAACTTAGTCATCAATACTTTTAAATGAAACATGCAAATTAAAGAGGGCATAAATGCATTTCTTGCAAATAGCTTTATGCATTGAAATGAATTATAAACTAGATTATTTTCCATTAAAATAGTATACTTCATTTAAGTCTAGATGTATAAACCGCATATTGCACTATTAACCCATATCCTCTTCGCAATGAATCATCATGGAAAGTGCAAAGCATGAAATGATTCTTACAATGCTTAAATCTAGGAAATTATCATTTGTCAACTACATAAATTATTAAGGAAAAGGTTGCTTGTTTAGCATGAATTTTGTTTGCAAAGTTATAAGAAGATTAGTTAACCTAAGTGCCATCTATTACAAAGAGCTTGGTGTCAGTCGGTGAGATAGAGCAAGGGCTGCAAGTCAAATTTTATGCAAAGGGCTACTTTGTAAAAGACTTCAATGACAAGTGTAGGTTGGTTGCAAAGGGAAGTAGAGTTGGATGTATGTTTACTCTGGATGCTCGAATTCCTACTATGAATGCTGCTATGTATGCTAAAGGAAAAGATGTTGTTGCAAATATTGAAATTTGGCACAAACGCATTCGACATGCAAAATGTACAAAGGCTGAAATTAATGCAGTCCAAAGGGTTGGTCACATGCTTTCCTACATTTAGAGTTGTAGAATTTCATAAGATATGCGAAGCATATCAGTTTGGTAAGTAGGCAAGACAACCCTTTTCACATGATAGAGATATAAGAAGAAATATCCTTAATGTTGTGCATGCAGATATTTGGGGGCCTACACAAAATGTATCTCTTCAAGGCAGTTCATACTTTGTCACATTCATTGATGATTGTTCTAGAAAGCTATGGGTATATTTTATGAAGGAAAAGAGTGAAGCGTTTGAGCACTTTAGAACTTTCAAGGCTCCAGTTGAAAGAGAAACATGTTTGAAAGTAAAGTGCTTGAGGTCAGATGGAGGGGGAGAGTACCTCTTGAATGAGTTCAGTGATTTTCTAAGGTCTCATGGGATAAAGAGATAGGCATATTGCAGAAGTTGCATGCACCTTGATGGCTAAAAAGAATATACCTAAGCATTTTTGGTTTGAGGCTGTTCATATTGTTATTTATATTATGAACACAACTCCCACAGCTGCAGTTCATGGGATGACTCCTGAAGAATGCTTTACTAGCAAGAAGCCTGATGTATCACACTTGAAGGTATTTGGCTGTGTTGCATATGTTCATGTGCCAGATGAGCTATGAAAGAAGCTTGATCCAAAGGCAGAAAAATGTGTCTTTATTGGATACTCTTTAGATCAGAAAGGGTATCACTGTTATAACCCTGTCACATGTAAGTTCAGAGTGAGTAGGGATCTCATCTTTGATGAAAGGAGAAGTTGGTATGTATCTAGTGGTGATGCATTGGATGATGATGATGATCACGACACTCATGTGCAAGCTGAAAAGCAAGAATCACGGACTCTTAGTGGACCAGAGACATCATTTGGTAGTCCTTGGTCTGGGAGACAAAGGAGTAGCTCTACATCTTCAGGTGCATCTAGTAGCACTACAGGTAAAGACAAAGGAAAGAATAAAGTGTCAGATGGCATTGATGTAGTTCTTGATGGAGACTCTAGTGGCTCCGAGGGCTTGGATGATGAGCTTGGTATTCCTTCTGTCAGGACGCCAGGTGTACAGAGAGCTCATAATAATGTAAAGGCTCCATTGAGTGATCCGGTGGTATGCAGGTCTAGCAGGGTCAGATACCCTATTAAAATATTTGGTTTTGAAGGTTATGCAGCTCACCATTATACTTATATGGTAAAACTAATTGAGAATGTTGAGCCCACTTGTTTTGAGGATACTGTTGGTCATACTCATTGGGATGTAGCAATGGATCTGTATTATTAGAGGCCAATAAGACTTGGGATCTAGTATCATTGCCGAAGGGCAAGGAAGCTATTGGATGTAAGTGGGTTTATAAGATTAAGCACAATGCAGATGGTTCTATTAGTAGGTACAAAGCTAGGCTGGTTGCAAAAGGCTATGCCAAGACATATGGCATAGATTATGAAGAAACCTTCAGTCTAGTTGCTAGGATGGCAACTGTCAGATGTGTGATTTCTTTGGGAGTAGCCAAAGGTTGGAGCTTGCAGCAAATGGATGTGAAGAATGCCTTCTTGCATGGTGATTTGCAGGAAGAAGTGTATATGGATCAGCCAGCAGGTTATGAAGATTTAGAGCATCCCACGTATGTGTGCAGGTTGAAGAAGGCGCTCTGTGGGCTCAAGCAATCACCTAGAGCATGGTCTGACAAGATCAAAGAGTATCTTGTCAATATTGGCTTTTATGTTTCTGATGTTGATCAGTCACTTTATGTGAGAAAGGGAGATGTAGGTTTGGTCATCATAGTCATCTATGTGGATGACTTGATTATTACAGGTAATAGTGATAGTGGGATTACTAAAGTCAAGGAATTTTTGAAGAAGAAGTTTGAGATGAAGGATTTAGGTGAGCTAAGGTACTTCCTTGGCATTGAGGTGATTAGATGTGATGATGGTATATGGCTGTCCCAAAGACAGTATGGCTTGGATATGTTGTCCAAGTATGGTATGACAGCATGCAAACCACTTTCAGTCCCGTTGGAGCAGAATGCAAAGTTGAGTGCTGATGTTGGGGATGAGATAGAAGACTGTTCAGGAGGATAGTGGGGAGTTTGATCTACATGACCATTACAAGGCCAGACTTGAGCTATGTTATTGGTCTTGTGAGCCACTTTATGCAAGTACCTAGAAAGTCACATTTGGATACAGTCAGATGCATATTGAGATATGTAAAGTCCACGCTACATTATGTTGGTTAGGAACCCTATGTTCCATGCCAGAACAAAACATATTGAGGTACACTACCACTTTGTGAGAGAGAAGGTATTAGCAGGTGAGATTGACTTGGTGTATGTCAGCACACAGGACTAGATAGCTGATATCTTCACGAAGGCATTGGATACAGAGAAGCTTCAAAAGTTTCGAAGCTTACTTGGAGTTGCAGAAATGCAGTTGAGCTTGAGGAGGAGTGTTGAGATGATAAGCTCAACACATGGGGACATTAATGATGGACCACCTGGTTAGATAGGTCCACACGTCTACACTTAGCACGTGAATGGTCATTATGACTCTCACATGGCCACTGACTCATTACTTATTATATTCAAGTTGTTACACTATTTACATCTGGCATAGTTATAGTGTCAGTCGACTAGTGTAGTCGGTTATGCATTGTTTGACTTAGCAGGCCACTTTCCTTTATGTTGTATCTTATCTATACTTTGTGTACATTGTAAAGTGTGTGGAAGAAGAAGAAGAAACCAGCAAGAAAACATTTTGGCCTCCATCTCTCTTCTTGTCTCTTGAGTGAGCTTCTCCTTGTGCATTCTCTGTGTGTTCGGTGCATCATCTTGAGCAAGTCCCCCCACCACCCGATTCTTGACATCGTAATCCTAGTTCGACACATAATTTGTTAGGAGGAGAAAATTCTAGTACTTCTCCTCTTCCAATCCCTTATATGTCCACTTTGAGTGGAGTTGTAGCTCTGATCATTCAAACTCCTTTAGCGAATCTGGTTGTTACCATGGTGCAACCCATTATAATCCCAATAGGAACATTGAACTTGACAGTCTTAGGGTTTCCTCTACCCATTTTTAATGGGGTAGTAGAGAAAGATATGGAACTTCATATCAATGAATTCCAAAAGTTAATGTGTAACTGTCAAATTCAAGATGGACACTTGATGGTATTCTTTAACATGACTCTGAAAGGATGAGCTATAGTATGGTACCATAGCCTAGAGGATGGAACAATAACTACAATTGACTTATTTTTTGCATCCTTTTGAAGGGAGTTTGCCCTTGAAAGGGGAGGTCAGTATTGTCTACATATTCTTAATGTCACACATCAATAATCTCATGAGAATGTTCATGGGTATACTAAGAAACTGAAGAAAGTATTCCATAAGTTTCAAACCTATATTCCTATTCTAGCTGCTGCTCAATTGCAATACTTTTTGAATGGGTTAGACCTCAACATTCAAGTGTAGTTGAGTAGTATTGCTCTTGCCAACATTAATATGGCTATCACAAGAGCAAAGGAAATAGAATCACGATTACAAGCAGCTTATATCTCTAGGCCAAAGTGGAATCTGAGTTTAGAATTTTGAAATATGTTAGCATTGATGAATGGGGATCAAGGGATACCTATGAGTCCTAATGAGAGAGGAAGCATAATTCCAAATGTACCTATGTTGCCGACTCCTCCTAGTGTGACCATGGCTATGGCTTGTTAGATGGCTCCACAAAATGTTGGAAGCCAAATGATAGATCCCACTATTGTTCCAAGAAATCAATAGCCCATTCCCAATCAAGTGGTTAGGCCAATGGAACAATAGGTAGATGATCGCGGCTATGAGTTAAGTGCCTTGAATGTCCTTGGCAAAGTTAAGGACATGATGAAGCATTATACTAACATGATTAGTGAAAAATATAGACAAATTGCCATTGATGTGAACTTCCTTAAGAAACAACAAAATTTAGTAGGGGGTCAATGCCCTGAAGAGGGTGGCCCTCAAGATTCAGTTGTTAGTGGTGTGGCGGCCAACATTTCCCTAGGAATTGTCCAAATGTTAAATGCATCATATGTGGAAAGTCTGGCCACTTAGCTAGTACCTATTGGAGCAAGATTAGCTCTCTCCAACAAGGAAGTAAACAGCGAGGTCCGGTTAATCATCTCATGCCTAAGGAAATAATCTCCAGCAAGATGAGGGACCAAACAAAATACTACAAAGAGGGAAAGCTATGGTAGAGGAGCTGCCTAGTGGCAATGGAGTTAGTCTTATAAAAGTTGTTTGTGTCAATGGCACTAAAGCCTCTATCCTACGGGTCATTACAATGTCGTGCCACTACGCGGACACGGTGTGAAAAACTGTAGATCCAAATTTCTTATTAATGTAGAATGTCAATGTGATTTGAGTCATTAGTACTAGTATGGGTGGCATGAATGGTCCAAAAATACTAGATTTTTGGACAATTTTAGCATAATTTTGATATTATTTATTGTAAAATTTTGAAAAAGTTAGAAAAAATGCCAGATTAGAATGGCATGCAAAAAGCAAGTTACCTTTTCTCCAACTATTGGATTTTTCATAAAAAAGACAAATTGGTGAAATCGCACGCGTCGCGATCACTTTTGACAGGCTGAAAACTGCATTTTAAATTGGAATCTGGGAGATCCGTGAATAGGTTTCCTAAAATTTTACCCCCCTTCCAAAGCTAATGGAGCCATTAGATTTGTGTTCCGAGCAACAAAGAAGGAACTATTATTTTTTATCCACGTTTTTGTTCTTCGGAGAAGGTCTAGGAGATCTCATGCCTAAAGAGTGCTTCTGAGTGGTGCCAGACAAAGGATTTCAAGTTCTGTCAATACATATTGATTTTATTCATTGTGCTTTGTCATTATTGTGTTTACTACTTGTGTATTCTTTTTCTTCTCTTACATCTCCTATCTCTACTTACCTCTGATCCCCGGTGGATACAACCTTTTGAAAAAAACCCTCCGACATTGGTGAACCCGACATGAAAGGTCATCAAAAGAAGGAAAGACAAGATGGGAGAACCTTTGAACACAATCTCCAGTGATGTTTTGCAACAGTTGGTGCAAAATATAAATATGCTTATGTAGGTACAACAATAACAATAGGTGATGCAGGCTTTTGCTCAAACAGAAAGTCTTGTGATGAATGCTCTGCAAGTAGTTGAGCGTGAGCTGAAGTTATTCAATGGCAAGAATGTATCTGCATATGTACATACCTATGCTCAAAAGATGGAATTCTTTAGGTTGGGCTCAACTTGCATGGAGCCGGTATTTTGTACGTGTTACTATACATGAATTGATAGCACAAATTACTGAATTATACATGCAAGATGTTGATTGGGTAGCTTTCAACAAGACACTCAGAGAAGAATTTTACATTGAAGATACTGATTTGATTACATGCAAGACTTTTCAGGAGTGAGTTTTACAACCCAATAAGGGTCTTGTGGCTACAGAATTGTTAAGAGAATTTGAAAGTCGATTTGAGTAGTTGGATCTTGTAGAACATCAAGCTCCTGCAAGTCAGAAAATTGACTTGTTTCTACAGGCAGCTGATCCTGAGCTTCAAGAGAAGCTTGATGATTTGCTAGAGGATTTGACTACAGAGACAGGTTTGAAACCAAAGTGGAGACATGTTAAGGAAGCTGTAACTGCACTTGTGAAAAAGCATAGAAGAAGAGAAAGATTGCATGTCTCTAGCTTGCCCACTGATACGGAAAAAATAGTTAAAGTATCTAGTAAGCCACCCGCTTCTGTGGCTAACCCTATGAATGTACCTACTATTGTTTCCTATGTTAGGGAAGATGTTTTGGATGAATTGGTCAAAAGCATGCGGGATCTTCAATTGAAAGTTGCAAAATTGGATGAAAAAGAACAAAAGGATAGGGGATCTCCCTAAGCCAGTGAAAATATGTATGTGGTGTGATAGTTTGCAGCATGAGAGAAAGGATTGTACTGCCTATCAGGAGGCCTTGGCATGACAACTCATCTTTTGGAAAGATGGCAAGATCCATGAACAAAAAATAGGATTTCCTCTTGCTTTGAATTTTGGAAAGGGAGGTATGCAGAAGTTGTTGGAAGACTTGGCTGTCCGAAATGCTTATGCAGCAATACATGCTTCTATTTTTGGTCTATAGTTGGATAGAATGCATGGCCAAGTGGTCCAAAGGTTGAAATATGCACACATGCTTTACATGCCACTGAAAAGAAAAATGTTATTGATAGTGAAATGTCTTATGTAGGGCAAGTCATTTGTGATATAATTGGATGGGAAACACCAGTGGATGTATATTCATCAAAAGGGCAAAATACAGATGTACTTGTGGAAGAGAAATAGAAGAGAAATGAAGATAATGTATGGATATTTAAGGAAGTGACAAGAAGAAGTGTGGATTTGCCTAAAGCTACAAATCAGCCATCTCTCGAGCATGTTATGGAAGAAGTTTTGTAGGAGTAGAAACATGATAGCAAGCAAGAGGGCAAGCAAGAGGGCAAGCAAGTGGGACCACGAATGCCTTGGAAGATCCTATACTAAAAGATTCGACCATTGCACCTATAGATTTTCTTAAAGCATCTGAAGAGGTTTGTGAAGATAATGTTTTATTTGATGCAAGGACTCAAATGGAGATTGGTGACTTGTTAGATGTACATGATTTGCAGGATGATAAAGTTATCATTTCTGAAATAGTTCATGAGCTCAAGGATATGCATTTAATAGATGTTATATGTAATTCTTTACAATTGGAAAATGTTTCAGATGCTTTGTCAAAGGCCTTGATTGGCAATTCTAAGCTACTTCAAGATATGGACTGTTTCACTATTTTATGTGATGGTGAGAATGTGTTGAATGCAAGTGAGACTCAGTTTATGTTGGATGTGGAGAAAAAAGGTTATTAGAAGCAACTTCCCATGCAATGAACTTTGAAAGAGCAGGAATGTTGCTATGTATTTGTTGATGGGTGTATTAATAGCATGTATATGGAGATTCAACAACCTCTAGTGTATGATATGCACCCAAGGCCTTATGACCCTAGAGGGGGTACTAAGTATGGCTCAAGAGTTGTACAAATGCTAAGTATTTTGATCTATGATCCAGGGGGATGCCTTCTTAAATGCGGGTTGAGCAACAAGTTGAAGCTATGGATATTTGACCTAGGTGGTGCATCAACGGTACATACCGAAGGATGTGCAAGTTCAGAGGGGGTGGATGTTGTGATGCTATGCGGGCACAGTGTGAAAAAGCATGGAATGAATTATCATCCGACTTTCTTATTGATCAAGAGAGCCAATGTGATCTGAGTCATTAGTACTAGTGTGAGTGGCATGAATTGTCCAAAAATACTAGAATTTTGGACAAATTTAACCTATTTGATATTATTTATTGTAAAAATCCAAAAAAGTTAGAAAAGCTTCTACATTAGGATGGCATGCAAAAAGTAAGTTACTTTTTCAGCTAGTTATGGTATTTTTCATAAAAATGTCAGAGGGGAGGAATCGTGTGCATCGCAATTTGTTGTTGATAGGTTGAAAACTGCACTTTGAACTAGAAGAAGAAGAAGAAGTGATCTGGGAGACCCCTGAGCAGGTGTCCTGCAGTTTTACCCCCCTTCTGAAGCCAATGCAACCATCAGATTGGGTTCCAAGCAACAGAGAAGAAGCTATTATTTTGGATCCATGTTTTTGTTCTATGAAGAAGCTCCAAGAGATCTAATGCCTGGAGAGTGCTTCTGAGTAGTGCCAAACAAAGGATTTCAGGTTCTATCAATACATATTGATTTGATTCATTGTGCTTTATCATTATTGTGTCTACCACTTGTGTATTCTTTTTCTTTTCTTCCATCTCCTATCTCTACTTCCTTCTACCTCTGATCCTCGGTGGATATGACCTTTAGACAAAAACCCCTCTGACAATGAGAGGTCAAAAGGATAAAAAAGCCGATAAAGACAAGGTAAAACTTATCGAGGGAAACCCTAAGCAAGATGATAAGGTTACACAAGTCCTTAATCCCGACATGGAAGGCGGACCTCTCAAGGCCATAGATGGTAAAGCCAAACCCAAGAAGGATAAGGAGTTGCCAAAGAAGAAGGAAAAAGCCAAGAAAGAAGCACCAAAGCTAGTTCAAAGACCAAAGGAGAGAATGGTCTAGAGAGAAAAGCGAGCTCTTGCTAGTTATCATGAATTCGATTTAGCAAGTCCTCTTTGCAAAGTTAAGCTTGATGTAAACCTTCTATATTTTATTAAGTTGTCTCTAGGAGTGTGTAAATAATTTAAGAAGATTCTTTGCAAGGGGTATATTATTGAACCCTTGGGAATAGTGAGAGTAGGAGATGATTGGTTTGAACATGCCGAAAAGCATTGTCCAAGGGTAGCAACATATGTTGATGGAATATTAGTGGATCATCCATTGTGGACATAGGATCTTCTGTCAACATTATGAGTTTGGAATTGATGGAGATGCTGCTATTAGAAATCAAGAAAGATGCCTCTACGATTCTCCGAATGGCTGATGATAGTTTACGACAACTAGAAGGTTTCATTACTAAAGTTCATGTGATTGTTGCCAATGTAGAATGGATTTTGGACTTTAGGGTCATTAGGTTTTCAGGGTGACCTAGCTATCAAGTATTGCTAGGCAGACCATGGATCCTATAAGCAAACTGTCAGATTGATATACCTGTTGGTCGATTGATCTTTGGTAGAAGTGCCACATGTGTAGTAGTAGATGCATATCATGAATTTCCTCAAAGTGAGAGAGTTAATTTATCTTCATTCGAGTTTGATACATTAGATGCTCCATGTCCTAGTGAGTTATCATCAAGTAACGAATCTAATGAGGGGTCCACTACAGAGGATATCTACCAAGTAACCTTGAATGAGCCAATAGAAGCTTAGGAGAGGATAAGAGATGCCGATGTGATTGAGTTAGACCCTGGCATGCTAAATTATTCACACAACCAATCAAATTAGGGTCTATGCTCATTTCACAAGAAAGGAAGGACTATGTATCCTTGATTCACCAGTATCTTTGCTTGGAGTTATGATGAGCTAAGAGGCACACCTCCTAGTCTGGTTGTTTATACTATCCCCTTAAAGGAAGGTAGCTGCCCTATGCATTGGTAGAAAGAGCATTTATGTTTGATGAACCTCCTATCTTTTAACTATTTGTTTGAGTGGAATGAATCTTGTCAAGTATCTTTTGAGGATGTGAAGTAGGAACTAGCAAAAGTGCCAATCTTAAAAGCACCCAAAAGAGGTGAAGTTTTCTATATATTTTTAGCAACCATAATGAATAGTATTAGCTATTATTTAGCCCAAATTTGGGAAGATAAATGGTATCATCCAATTGCCTTTGCTATTAGGAAGTTGGTGATATCTAAAGTCAACTATATGTACATGGAGAAATTGTGCCTTGGAATGGACTTTGCAACAAAGAATTTTAGGCATTATATTCTCTATGGGAAGATAGTATTTTTCATGAAGGTGAAAGGACTTAGATTGTTTTTAAACAAGTTGCAACCACCTAATCATTTACAAAAGTGGTTAATCAATTTGCAAGAGTTTGACTATGAGATTAGGAGCAAGCCACCAAAGCTATATGGTAGTGTGGAATGTCTTGTGGATTTCCGAGAGCCAAAGGAAGTTATGGGTAAAGGAAGTGACATTGAAGGTTTATTCAAGATTTATATAGCTTCCATCCCTTCTTGATATATGGCTATAATGCATTATTTATCTACAAGAGGATTTGGGACTGCTTTATCAAAGTCTAAAAACAAAAATATTAAACAATAAGCATTATGCTTTTTTATTATAGCAGGTGTCTTGTATATTGGAGAGGAGTAGATGACATTTATTAGCAATGTGATGTACCTAATGAGGTACCATTCATGAAAGCAGAATTTAAAGAATCATGAAGTTCCGAAAAGAAGTGGATTAATGCAAATTATATGTGGGAATTCAAAGCTCATAGAAGTGAAACATGAGGATTTGAAAATTTTTAGAGACTGAGGAAGACAAAAATGCAAGCTTCAACCATTATGGTGGTTGCGGATTGTTTGTAAAATTTTCAATGGTCGGTCGTCATGTGAAAGAGATGTGAGAAGTTGGGCAATTTAAAAGTAAAAAATTTGACAACCAAAATGGAAAAAAATTTGGTGGCATGGGCTTTAGGGGGCCCATGACCCCTAAAAAAAAAATTTGGCGGGCAAGGGGGGGGGGGGGGGGTAGGGGGCATTTTTTCAAATGGTGCAAACAATTGCCGCCCCTCCATGGCGATGATCTTGGTGAGGAGGGTGTGAGGGCTGCAAACAAGCCATTAGACAGATCATACTCAGCATCTTCTCGAATTTTTTGCTCTACTTTACTGCTTCCTGATCAAACAATGGTTACCCAATGGAGAAGTCAAAAAATCAGTCTTTCTTTCTCCTCCCTTCTCTCTCCTCTTGATGCATGTTCACACACGTGATTCTATGGGAGAAGGGGAAGGAGTTGGATGCAAGATGTTGATGGAATAATGGAACAGTAACAAAGGAGATCATAGAGTAAGCAATGAGAGAGTATCAATGGTCAAGAATGAGTGCCAATGGCCTCCCAACCATGAAATATGCGTATCCAAAACTGGGTTTCTATGCGTAAGCAATCATTTCATTTGTTTCATGAGAGATGTTTAATGGAATTGTTTGTAAATGGATGCATTTGATTGATATTGATGAAATTTATCAGAAATCTTGAAGAAAACCAAAAAATTTAGTCATTTACAAATTTATATCAAAACATGCAAAACCTATAAATATGTGGTTTTGATGGAAATAATAAAATTTGGGAGTTTTGTTGTAATTTTGGGATTCATATGGAGTAAAAATGAATATAAAATGAGTTCTCATTGATTGTGATTATTCCCAATCCATAAATCAAAAATATCAAAACTTTTATTTAAATAAATGAAGAAAATAGTGAAAAGATGGAAACATTTAGTTTTTTGCATTAGAAAATTAAGAAAAAAATGATTTATGTTCGTAGTTGTATGGTGTGGTTGGAGCATGAGGCATAAGCCTCAGGTCATCCTTATTTTTATGTTAAAATATGGTTTTTATTACTTTTACAAGAAAAACACATGGAAAAACCACTCTTTACACCTATTAATGATGCATAAGATTAATGATACGGGGAAGAGGGGTTTTGATGTTGATTAGTTGCTGATAACATTTGAAATTATGATTTATTTGTTAGTGCATAAATTAAGTTTAAAGAGGTCGAACAGCACAAGGATGCTCGATGCTGACCCTTAGTAACACAACATAACGTGTAGGCTAAAATCATTGAAAGAAATTTTTGTTGCACTTCATCATGTTGATTTATAAATCATAAAAAAATTTAGCATTGAGATTCATTCACAATTGCATTGTGCATATCACATGGTGTAATTCTTGGATGGATTGCAATTGGTTTCTTATACATATGACCCATGCTGAGTTTTGAGATACCTAAGCTATACATTTAGATCATCATGCTCTTTGGGAAACTATTAAGTGAGGAAATATCTTATCTCCTGTAATGTTTTTAAAATAAGAGTGGATTTTGTGGCGTCTATGTTATTTGTGTTAACGACGCACTGAGGGGCCGATCCTCAAGGTGTAGGAGAGCTGTAGTGGCATCGCAGAATTCAGCTGAGGGGTGTCTTTTTTGTCTATGCTTATGAGGTGTTTTACACTGATATATGTAGGGACTCCCTCTAAGCAATGTGGGGAATGCTTAATCGTTGGACTACAATTCAAAAAAAAAAGTGAAATTTATGATAGAAGTTAGGGTAGTGTGTCCCTTAGATGCTCTTGTCCGCGAGCCTAAGGGGGGGTGTGTTCTTTTAGTGTAGAGAGGCCCGACTAGTGCTTAAAGCTAGTGTTAGGGATGTTTTAGGTCCCGACAGGAGTTGCATTTTTCGGGAGCCACTAATAAGTGGTGATTTCAGAATCTCACTCATTCAATAGGGACCAATTCATTAGTATATACCAAAAAGTCATTGTAATAGACTCACAAGACCATCAAGTTGAGCTTCAAAAGCAAGAAAGAGCTGAACGGGATAGATGGCAAGAGAAAATAAATAGAAAATTAGATTCACAAAGGAGTTGTTCAATATCCTTACAAGGGTGGGGTCTTAGTAACCCTAGCTCAACTCATAATCCATTAGGGGGAGGAAGCTCTAGTACTTCCCCCCTTTCAATCAATCTGTCCACTTCAAGTGGAGTGATAGTTCTGGTTGTTCAAACTCCTTTAGTGAATTGGGTTGTTACTGCGGCGGTGCAACCTATTGAAATCCCAGCAAGGAAGATGGACTTGCTAGCCTTAGGGTTTCCTCTACCCATTTTTAATGGGTTAGCAAAGGAAGATGCAGAACTTCACATTAATGAATTCCAAAAGTTAATGTTTAACTCTCGAATTCAAGATGAGGGACACTTGATGATGTTCTTCAATGTGACTCTGAAAGGACAAGATGTAGGGTGGTATCACAACTTAGAGACTGGAACCATAACTACAATCAACTTATTCTTTTTGTGGCCTTTCGAAGAGAGTTTTCCCCTGAAAGGGGAGGTCAGTAGTGGTTATTGAAAGAGAGAGACAAAGATTTGAACCAACAGAGAGGAGTAGTATGCTCTCTTCTCTTTTTCTTCATTATATCACTAACTCATCTAATTGAAGTGAATACAACACACTAAGTTCTGTAAGACCATTCACACCAAGTACAGACTAAGTCTAAAGTCACTAACTTATTTAATGTCCGCATGTGGTATAACTAGACAAGCTAAGTTTTAGGTACACACAACCTAAAGATAGTAGAGCTGAGCTTGAAGTCTTAACACTCCCCCGTAAGATCAAGACAACATTTGTCATTAGGGCCAAAAATGCTTCAAAAAAGGCACTTGTAAGAAAATGATTAAGTTGCTAATTAGTTGAGATTTTGGAAGAATGAAAACGCCAAATTTGGTTGCTTAGATGTGATTAATGAGAGAATATTGAATTAATCAAAGAGCTGAGCCATTAATTGTCCCTCAAATTTAATTTATGTCAGTGTCACCTTTTCGGCCTATTTTTGTCTTGGAACTTGGGAGAATTTGTATTTTCAAGAAATGTCCACCTATATCGTGATTTGTCTACTCCCCCGTCATTTGTCTACTCCCGCATTTTCTTTTCACACGCTCTTTCTCCATTCTCTTTCACCATTCTCTTCTTTATGCTCACTTTCTTGTCACTGCGATTGTTGATCTACTAAAATGTTTAGCAACACCTCTGCAAGTGATACAAATGCGAGCACATGCAAATACAAACTTACCATCCAACTAGATCCAATTTATTCATCTTGGAGAAGTATACATCATCGAGTACTAATAGATGAGATGGAGGCCAAAACTCAAGGAAAGAAACATATATATTTGTGGGTAGATGGAAATATTTATCCAAAGGATCCTTCAATAGGTAAACCCCCTAATTTTTTAAATATTCATGACTACGTGAGATATGTTGGGGAAGGTTATAATGGGGTTTCTCACCAAAAAACCAGGTTTTTTTTTTCTTCTTGGTTTTAAATCGGTTTTGAGTCAATCAGGCAAAGAGAAATTATTGGGGATAGGATATATTTTTCCGAGTTATTTACAATGAAGGAGTTTAGTTTAATTGAACAAATGATAATGTATAGAATATAGTTTCCTTTGAATAGCATCATGCATTATAACGAATTACGATCAAGATTATCTACTTACTATACTAGTATATTTCAGTTAAATCCTGAAGGTATAAAAATTGTATCTTGCACCATTAACCCTATTCTTTTTGCAACGATTCATCATGAAATTCATGAAATGTTTTTTTTTCATTACTCAAATTACTAGGAAGTTATCATTGCTAATTGCATATCTTAGTAAGGAAAAGATTGTTATTTGGCATGAGTTTCGTATGCAAGGAAAAAGGAAGATTAAATTGAATTTACCGATTGAAAAATCAATTGTCACAAGGATAACAAATCGTGACGAGGTGATCAATATTACCTTCCAAAAGATAACCAAACCAATCTAAACTTAGAAATACCATGCTGAAAAAATATGCCTTGGAAATGATTTAAAGACCAAAGAAACGTTTATACCTTAAGCACTTGACTACTTTCCTTATTGTAGGGTCAATAAATTCATAAAGATAAAGAACTAGGGTTTGTCCCTGAGGTTCTTAAAAAGAAACCCTAGGTCCAACATACGTTAGTTTAAAGAAACTAAAACGGATTATTTCATCGCAGGACTTGCACAGCAAGTACGAAGTCATGTAGTCTTGTGATTGATTCACAAGATGAAAGGGTAAACAACCTCAACAAGGATGGCAGCTCCTTAGGCAAGTTATCTTGAAAAAGGATGTATTCTTGGATATCCTTCTAAATAAGGAAAGTTATAAATCGGAAAATAAAAGTGTCCAATGAACTTTAGGCTGGCAAAAGTTGGGTTAATAAGGTACACCTAACCGAGAGTATAAAGGATTTTGCCAAGTTACAAGACACCTTGGAACGAGTGTTGATACATTCGAAAGGAAAGAATCGTTCCTTAGCAGTTTGCCAAATAACAAGGTTGATTAATGGAAATGATTGTGCTTGCTAGAGATTTTAGAGCACTGTTTGATTTTATGAATTACGAATTAAATAAATACCTAAACTTCAGGTTGAAGGCCTGAAGGGAGAGGTAGTTTCAATTACCCCCGACTGTCTGCCTAACCCTAACCAAGGGGGTTGTTGACCGAACCCGCCGCGAGAGGTCGCTCCATTGAGCTCTACTTGGAGTAGGAGGACGCTTGGGTGCCAGGGGGGGATCTGGCCGTAAATCCTTCGCCTTCCGGGTCCTGCACAAGAGGCTAACGTGACTCGGGATTGGATCTCGAGGCCCGCATACTAGTCTACGGGCGGAAGCTTGGAATAGTGATCCCTGCGGATTACTGGATAGCCTTCGGGCGGATTATGGACAAGCCTACGGGCGGAACTCCTTGTATATCAAATATAAAATGATGAAATGTTAATAAAGAACTTGTTTGATATTGTTTTTCTATGTCACATGATAAGATTACGTGAAGGAACTCATGCTTAACGGATTAATTAAAGAAGATGATTGTTGTATATCAAATTAATGTGTTAGATAATTACATAACTAAAACAAACCGGGGAAAGTGCGAAGGATGGGCCATGGGTCCGTCCTACGGTTGGGTGGTCCCAGTTAGCCGGAAAATTTTCTCAAAAATCTCGAAGAACAACGGGATGATCGTCAAAACGAATAACGAAAGCGATGACCTAGAGTTATGTCTTATCCGATCTACGCTTTTTAGGGGAACGGAATGGGACTATGCCTAATGGTAGACAGGTTGAGCTTTGCATCCCTCTCGTTTTCCCATTCTCCTTGAACCAAGTGTAGTGTGAATTTGCTTCGGACCTGGCGTTTCTGCGTAAAGTAGTTCGCTTGAGTCAGACGCTAGTTGCTATTAGGTAATGACCAATCAAGAAAACCCTAATTCCAGTTGATCCTAAGTGGGAACGGCTAGGATACTTCCGCTACGTGGTAGATGCGGAAAGACCTAGATCGCAAGTCCCATATCATTCCGTGGAAGTGCTGGGCGGAGCTTTCTAGACATCCTTTCCGATGGACTACTAAGACGTGTCCTAGATGATACTAGTGGACATGTTACATTGATGGGGTTGGTAATTTTAATGTGGAATGGCATATGTGCACTGACTTGCAATGTTCTTGTGCATTGGAAGGTTTGCATTGGGTAATTTTACTTTGGAAAGAATGAATTATGTTGTATACAATGCATTTGTGCAATAAAAATCCCTTGCGATGATCGTAAATAGGTTAATTCATAGAAGGATGTTTAATTAAAGAATAGATAGTTGCTATGGAGAGGAATAAAAGAGTTATATTTTATTTAGAATTCGCATAAGCAACTACATTCTTATTTGTGGGACTTGCATGGGAAAAGAAAAGATTATATTTTTTTTAGCATTGTAAATTTACATAGCATAACTTGCGTGCATAAGTAAATGTGTGAAAAGAAAAGGGGTTATATTTTACTTGATGAAAAGCATATAGGATGCAATATACATGAAATGATAGTTACATTCAATATGAAAAGATAGGTTAAGTTAAGTTAAAATGTTGCTTAGTATTGCACTTGCAGAGTTAATCCAACATTCTCGTACTTAGATCGTTCTATGTTGCGAGTAAGAGAGGATACTAGGCCTTAGGACACGAACACTAGTAATATCCACAAACAAAGGATGTTAAGCGACCAAGCAAGTTGCTTGCAAATTGTCGCTACGACCTTAGACTACGGAACAAGGACGTTTCCCTAGTCCAAGATAAAATGATAGGTTAAACTCTGGGTTGGATTATCGATCAAGGCCTACACCTTGGATATTTGGAGGGGATAATTTCAGAAAATCGTCAGATTGTTTGATTAGACAATCTTACTAGGGACAAGTGGTCCATAAGGGAAAAGGACGTGATCTTAGGGTTCTCATCTTAAAGATCAAAGGACCAATTATTAAGATCTCACAAGAAATCCTAGAGCCAAATCAATCCTCAGCCTAGTGGGACTAGGGTTTTGGATTGGTGTCAATGGAACTCCCAAATCCGGTACCTTGATCGAAGGTATTCTTAATCAAAGAATGCCATATGACAGGAGATGTAATTCCTCAAGATAAGTACTGCTACCTATCTCGTGTAACAAGTCTGCAAGGTCATATGCTATTGCAACTAAATCATAAGATGCTACTACTACATCTTAGGCCAAGGAAGGCAAGATCTAATTACAAGTTAGATTCGTTAAGAGTCGAGTAGTCGCCCTACTACAACTCTCTTCGGACTGATTTTTCAAACTTAGGGAAATTGTGAATTTCCAAGAAGCAAATTGATCAACCAAGGACAACGGGGTTGTCCATCTATTTGGCTATAGTACAAGGAGACCTAAGGTAATGATAATTGGGGTCGGTAGGATAAAGGGTAAACAAGCAACCTATCTTGCCAAGCTCTTGGAATCTCGCCAAGTCACAAACCATCCACGATCGAATGCTGCGAGCATTCGGGAAGAAGGAATCGCACCTTAGTAGTTGGTCGTATGAACCACCACATAAATGATCATGATTGTACACTTAGGAACATTGTTTGAGCTTCTTGCTCAAGAAACTAATTCAAGGCCAAACACTTAATACTTCAGATTGATAGCCTAGAGGGAGAAGCAGGTTTAGTTACCTCCGACTGCCTACCCTGCCCTATCCAAGGGGGTTGTTAGCCACGCCAGGTACATGGACCGAACCCGCCGCAAGAGGTCTTTCCATGGGTGCTGCTTAGAGCGGGAGGATGCTTGGGTGTAGGGGAGGCTCTGGCCGTCCTACCTCCAGATCCCGTACAAGAGGCCGACATGACTCAAGATGGGATCTGGAGGCCCGTGTACTAGTCTATGGGAGAAACTTGGAGCAGCAATCCTCATGATTGTTGGGATAGCCTTCGTGCAAGATACTTGATGTATTCCAAGACTATGATAAATAAATATCAAATATTTGGGAAAGAAACTTGCTTGATATTGTTTTTTTTAAAACATCGGTGCCTAACTTACTTGAAGGAACCTGTGTTTAAATTGGGTAATTAAGGAACCTACTTTTGCATGTCAAACGTAATGTGGTAGGTAATTAGATAACTAAGCAACCCGAGGAAAGTGCAGTGGACATGACTTGGGTTTGTCCTATGGAAGGGTGGTCCCGATTAGCTGGTAACTTTTCTCAAAAGACGCGATAGCGAAACTGTGAAGACCTAGAGTCATTAGAGCTAGAATTCCAATTTATGCTGTTTTAGGGAAGTGGAATGGGACTATGTCTTATGGGCAGAAAGGTTGAGCTTCGCATCCCTCTCATTTCCCATTCTCCATGAACTAAGTGTAGCATAAATCGGCTTCGACCCTGTTGTTCCTATGCAAAGTGGTTCATCTGGAGCTCAACGCTAGCTACTTCCTAGAGACTTGTCTGAAAGAGAATAAAAAAACCCTAACTTCAGGTTGGTCCTAAGTGGGAACGGTCGGATACTTCTGCTTCGGAGCAGACTCCAGAGGACCTAGATTGCAAACCCTATGACACTCCTTGCGTGTGCGAGGTGGTGCTTTCTAGACTCTCTTCCCGATGGGATGCTAAGACGTGTGCCACAAGTGGACAAGCGAAAACGTTACAGTTGGTAGCAGAGCGAACCAACGAGATCTAAAGATTATAAGGAAACTTAATGGAGGAAAATAAAGGGAATAAGGGGATAAATAGGGGAGGGTGAGTAGAATAGAGTAGTGTTTTCTATTGAAAATATTTATTTACTCACTTATAGATTTTGGGTTGCAGAGTCATGAAGCATGAAGCAAGTTCTTGGTGTTCCAGGTCATGTTTATGACTTCAATCCATGCTTCGAATTATCGTCAAAGGCTTGGCAAGATGAATATTCTGGACCGCATCTATAATCCTTCACCCCTATATGAGGAGGAAAGATGGACGGGAGACTCAAGAATATACTACATAGTAGCCCACCGACTCGCGTACCTTCAGACCAACTTGAAGAGAATCAAGTGGATGGAGGATTTAAAGATCGTGAAGTTATTCATCTTTGTTGAACCTCGTGTAAACACAACTTTGCATGTTAGCGGTCAGCAAGTCAAGCAGAACAAGTATGTCTATGAAGAAGTGACCGAGGTGATCTCTGCTGAGACAGAATCAAAGTGTTAGAGCACTATGAGAAGAATGAGTATCAAAGGAAGGGATACCCCAAGCTTCCTACAATTAACCGTTTTCTAAAAATCCATGACCCCACTCCATATTATTATTTCGTCCCTGTAGCTAATTGTAACACAATCCTATTTTCCACAAACTGATGTATCAATAAGCCTGTCCTACTTATCTCAAATAAATGTACTCAAAGGGATATGCCTTCATGAATAAATAAGACTTTTTACAACTATCTCTCTTGATCATAAATGTTAACTAAGGTGTTAAGTGATTAAATCACTTAGCTAAAAAGATGTACTAGTCATATTAATGTAATATGAGAACGTATGATAAGATATTAACGTAAAGAATCTTATTGTTAAGACGCAACCCCAAGCGTAGGTTCCAAATTCGACTCCTGCACTAAGTCTAGCTGCGGCTCAAGAGAAGAAATTCCTTCTCAAACAAATTAAGCCACCCGAGTTTGATGGCAATGGAAGGATTGTTCAAGCCGACACCGAGATTTGGATTGAGTCCATGGAGGACTATTTTGAGGCAGCAAGAACTGCACCTGCTAACCAAACCATGCTCGCCAAACTTAAGCTAACAGGCAAAGCAAGACTTTGATGGAAACAATGGTGTAGAGACCAAGCGATCTCGGAGGGGACAGTCATTTGGGATAAGCTTAAGGAAGCTGTGTGAGGGAGGTATTTGCCACTTGCCTACCACACACAAAAGATGAATGAATTCTATGACTTGAAGTAGCTAGGATTATCCCTTGAAGCATATTATTCGAAGTTCGTCTTAGTCCTAAAGTATGCACCTCCAATGGACATGACACAACATGTGTCAAAATTCTTTATTGGGTTGAATCTACCCATAAACACTCGATTGGAATCAATGCGCCCAACGAACCTACAAGATGCACTCATTCGAGCTGCTCCAATAATATAGGAGGTGCAAACCAAACCAAGGAACAACAGGACTTTGCCTTACAAGGATCAAAATAAGGGCATATCTAAGGCTTAGACTAAGAGAGTAGAGGGTTAGAATCAGGGCCAATTTTCTCAAGCTCTACCATAGCCAAATCTGTAACTACCTCTGATTGAGCTTCTTGATCTCCCTCTCAGAGCATAAATCCACTTTCTTCCTTCTAGGGGATTGCTCCTTGTCTCTGGGCGCTACTTTCTATTACGTAAGAGTATGATATTGGTCATCGTCCTGCCCGACATTCTAGAGATTGCGCTTTGCTATCCATTTTTACACCTGTGAACTAGTCGTACAGTTGTATGCTCCACTTACTATGTGCCCTGTCCTGGAACCATAGGGCTTTGATACCCCCTTACCTAAGATACATCTACACCAGAGATTCAACTGAATCATCCACTCCATACGCGATTGTGACGAAAAACCAAACGGGTTGCAAACCCTAAAGTGTGGACTCCATAGCCAAAGCTCTAAATTTCATCCTTTGTAGGTGCATCGATTGTGGCTATCCCTAATCTTTTTTCATAGATTGGTGAAATGAAGGAATGTGTATTGCCATAGTCAATCAAGGTTTTGAAGCTTTTACCTTGATATTGTGATGGAGTTTGAATCATCGAGAATTGGTGATTCGGACCCTTCTTATGAAGAGTGGCGTGAACCGTTGCCCTCTCAATGTCAGCATCCATGGATGGATCTTCTTCATTGTCCAGCTCCTTGATGGAAACATTGGAGGTTCTCCCTCTGGCCATAACGGTGGTTCCTTGGCCATGAGTGGCTCTATTTTGACCTCGGAATTTCCCTTGGCAATGCCCTTTGCCAAGCTTGGGACACTCTCTCTTGAAGCGTCTGAGCTTGTTGCAATGAAAGCAACATGGGTTGAGATCATTACTTTGTGTTGGAACAAAGTTGTTGACAGCATTGACTCTAGCTTTGGGCGAGGATCTTCTCAAAGATAGATCTTAGATTTGGATATTATCAAATAAGGATCAAAGAAGAAGATATCATGAAGACTGCATTCAGTACAAGTTATGGACACTTTGAATTCCTACTGATGTCATTCGGGTTGACGAATGCTCTTGCTACCTTCAACAAGTTAATGCAATATATCTTTAGGTCCTACCTTGATGATTTCGTTCTCGTCTTTTTTTACGATACCCTAGTCTACTCAAAATAGGGAAAGAATCATGAACCCCAGCTTTGCATTGTTCTTGAAACAATGAGAGCCCACAAGCTTTATGCCAAGAAGAAGAAGTGTGTATTTTTCAAGCGACAGATTGAATATCTGGGATTCATTGTATCAGCAAAAGGAATTTCAGTAGATTCAGCTAAGGTCAGAGATGTTCTGGAATGGACAACACCAACTTTTGTCAAAAAAATATGAAGCTTTCTTGGGTTGACAGGGTGGTATAGAATTTTCATCAACGATTATGCTTTGATTGCAGCACCTTTGACTGATCTACTAAAGAAGCAAGTAGCAATTATATGGTCACCTTGCTGAATAGACTAGCTTTGACAAACCAAAGAAAAGCTTAGTATTAGCACCCATCCTGAAACTTCCTGATCTTAGTAAGGAGTTTGAAGTGGTAACTGATGCTAGCGCACTTGCTTTAGGATGTGTACTTATGCAAGAAGGTCATTCCGTAGCATATTCTTCAAGAAAATTAAAGAGCCATGAAAGGAATTATGCTACCCAAAACCTGGAGCTATTGGCTATCATCCATGCTCTCAAACTTTGGAGACATTACTTGCTAAGTAACAAATTTTCCTTAGTCTGACCACAAGAGTCTTAAATGGATTTTCACCCAGAATGAGCTCAATATGAGGCAACATTGATGGATCGAAGTGCTAGAAGAATATGATTTTGAAATCAAATATAGGCTTGGAAAAGAGAATGTAGTTGCCAATGCACTCAGTCATAAGGCATTTCTAAATTCTCTCATTTTGCAAGATCCATCAACAGCAAGGTCTCTAGCCACAAAGGTATCAATGCCAAACAACCCGATTCTTGAGCTAGCAAAAGAAGGGGCATATCATGACCTAGTCTATCAGAAAATGCTAACGGACATCCCCATCAAGGATCAAGACCTGAAGTTAAAGATGAAGTATCAATATTTCTCCATCAATAATAGACTGATCGGACCTAAAATGGGCCGGCACTGGCTCATGCACTAGCCGGACCTCTATCATGCGCTCAACAACCCCACGGCCTCGCGGCCAGGAGCGTGGATGACACATACATCATCTTCCTAAACATCTTGTATTTGTATCACGTATCGTAGTCCAACTCTAACCCAATTAACACTCCTTAGAGGGAGTCCCAACACGTTGCCAAATAGCACGAAGTACAAACATAGGAGGTCCTCCCACGGCTGACTGCCGCTACCTCACTGCGACTCTCCTACACCTTGGGGATTGGCCCCTCGATGCGTTGCTAAACATATATAACACAACATCACACATATTTCCACTCAAGGTACCAATTGATTGTATCCACGAATGTACCATACCTCACTTTCTTTGCCCTAGACCCAACACCTAGCCTACAGCTTGGGACAACCTTACTTCAGTCAACGTTGGTCACGATCTAGAGAAAGCAATTGCCATACATCCAGGAGGTATTGTCTAATACCTTTAAGTTTCTTTATGATTTATGCAAGTAGTGAATGCCCATGTGCTCAAACAATTAAGAAAATCAGCATTTGTGCTTAGTGCAAAAGCATTCTTTCAATGATTTTGACTATCGCTCGTATGCGGCATTGCATGAACCTAGCACCGAGAAACCCTCCTGCTACTAGGTCCTTAATCTTTAATTATCGACCAACCTAAATGGTATGCATAAAAACCAGCAAGCTTTTCATCATTTCATTTAACATTTAAACACCTTTTATACACTCTACCCCCTCACCCGTTTAGGTTGTGCATTATTGATCGGTTTAGGGTTCATTTCCATGTTTTTATTGTATAAAAAGCAATAAAAACTCACTAAAACATAAAGGTAAGGTTGAACTGAGGCTAAACCTCATACTTCAGACCCCCCATACATCCACAAACACGAATCTTATTTTTCCTTAATTTTCGGCACTCAAAATCCATTTTCTCCCATTTTTCCCCATTTTTCC
Organism: Lygodium microphyllum; assembly: GCF_053477565.2. Classification (NCBI taxonomy): domain Eukaryota; kingdom Viridiplantae; phylum Streptophyta; class Polypodiopsida; order Schizaeales; family Lygodiaceae; genus Lygodium; species Lygodium microphyllum. Next base: position 133,269,245 of record NC_141156.1, read on the forward strand.
TATTTTTCTTGTATTTTTTCACAATATTAAATAACTGAAAATTCAAAATGAGTTGTGGGCTGTGGCCCTTAGGTTCATTTGCAACAAAAACACAAATTTAATTGGTGTGTCTTGTTATATTTTGCTATTTCTATCCCCAAAAACAACCATTTTCCCTTACTTTTCGTCTTTTGCGTGTTTTATTTCACTATTTCCAGCCATACAACAAATGAATTTCTAATTTTTTAATGATAAACTGATAGCAACCATTACAAACATCATTGTATTTAAATATCAGCCCATAGGAACAAATTTCCATGAAGCAAATTACATAAAAACACCATTTTTCTTTATGAAAAGTATATTACTGTCTTTTGCGGGTTTTTATTTGATGTGCCTCATGACTGATTTCCAGCCATCATTTCAGTTTCGGAATCAGCAATTTATCTTCATCCTGCATCATGGAGCAATCCCCCTTCGATCGGGCAAGCATCCGTCAATCCTTCTTTATCTTCTTCTCTTCCCACGCGTGAATCAGGCCTTGGAGGAGAGAGAGGGAGGAGAGAGAGAGACTAGGTTTTGGTCTCCATCTGCAGGCTGCCATTTTATGTTCGGAGGCTGGTGATAGAGAGAGTCAAACTTGCTGAATTATCCTGTGCTGTTGCCTCCATGGCTCTCTGGCCATCTCGAAATTGATCATGGGGGGGGGGGGGGCCATTTTCGTCACGCTGTCGTCGCCACAGACAGTTGCCGTTACCACAAAAAATGAGGGGGGGTGCCCCTTGGAGAGGCACCCCCTCACTTCTCCACTTGGGCACTCTCTCATTTTTGGGACATTTGTTCGCCTATCGGCCGGTTTTTTGACCGTTTAGTCGTACAAACTCCAAATTGTGATCTCAAAATTTCTGTGAGCTCGTCTCAGAGTCCCAAACTGGCTGGCAGCTCCACTGACTAGCACAGGCGTATGGAAAAAATTACAAAAAAAATCTTGGAGTGTCGCACGGGCGCTTGTCAAGCCCTTAATGCCTAAAATCGACCTAGGTCGAGCCGCCGCCTTCGGGAGTTGATATTTTTCCCTCCATTTTCACATTTTTCTGCTATTTTTAGGCTCATTTCCTGCTCCAAAATTCGGCTTTCATAGACTTGTCTACTTTAGGACAAGATTATGTATCCCTGCAAGACAAACTCTCAAGCAGAAGATACTTTGGGAAGCCCATGACTCCCCTTTCTCAGGGCATCCTAGTTATACCAAGACCCTTAATACGGTCAAAAAGAGCTATTATTGGGAAAGGCTCAAGGGAGACGTACTCAAATATGTCACGGAATGTTTGTCTTGTCAACACATTAAGGCAGAACATGTTAAAATGCGTGGGAAATTGCAACCACTTGACATTCCACAAATGAAGTGGAAATTCATTAGTATGGACTTTATTGTTGGCTTACCCCAAGTTCAGGGAGGATATAACTCTATTTTGATTGTAGTAGATATGCTCATCAAGGTCGCACATCTCATCCTTGTGAAGATGAACTATAAAGCTTCAGACATCGCAAGACTATTCATCAAGGAAATATTCAATCTTCATGGGTTACCCAGAAGAATCATTAATGATCGTGACTCTCTTTTCACATCACACTTCTGGAGGGCTATCTTTGAGGTTATTGGAACTCAATGCTATTTCAGCATAGCTTACCATCCCCAAATTGATGGTCAAACAGAACGAGTCAATCAAGTCATTGAAGCTATGCTTAGGGCATACTGCTGTCGTGAACCCAAAAAGTGGATTCAATACTTACCATTGTTTGAGTTTGCTTACAATGCTTCTTACCAACAGAGTATTTAGATGACCCCTTTCCAAGCATTGTATGGGCATGATTGTCATACCCCTTTGAACTTCTCAGATCCAACCTTAAGGGTAGAATCTTCAAGACAGATGCTGGAAGACATGGATGATTAAATCAAATCAATAAGATAAGGCATTCAAGCTGCCAAGGATAGACAGAAGACCTATGCTGACTTGAAACAACAAGACAGATCCCTCGTCCAAGGTGATATGGTCTTCATCCGTGTACACTCTAAAAAGAGTTCATTGTCCTTGGGAGTACAAGAAGCTAAGTCCGAGGTATTGTGGACCTTATAAGATCATCAAGTGCGTAGGGCCTAATGCTTATAGACTACAACTACCCGCAACTCTAAAGATTCATAATGTATTCAATGTTAGCCTATTGAAAAAGTATCTACCTAATCTGAATCACGTACTTGATGATCAACAAATTGTAATGCCTAGCCAAGGAGTCCTTGAGCTACGGCCTGATAGAATCCTAGATGTTAGGGAGAGGCATTTGAGATCAAGGACCTTGAGAGAATACCTCATCCAGTGGAAAGATTATCTCGAAGAGGATGCCATACCTGGATGGATGAAAATACTACCAACAATACCCCCAGATCTTCTCAAGATGAGGACATCTCGATTCCTCTAAGGGGGAGAGGATGTAACATTTCCCGTGCCTCTCCCATACGAACACCCCCTTTTTTTCAAAATTTTAAAATTAGTTCAAATTTTTTTACCTCTCTCTCTCTCCCTGTCGACAACATGTCGGGGAGAGAGAGAGAGAGGGAGTAAGAGAGGGAGAGGGGGCATGCACCCCCTAGGTGTAGGGGTGGCGGCCCATCAAACGGCGTCTCCCCCCCCCCCCCCCCCCCCCCCCCCCCCATGAACTCCCCTTCCCCACTATATAAGGGAATCCCCCCCCTCCCCCCTCGGATGATGGTGGTCTTTAGTGCTGCCTCCCCCTGCTACGCCTGACACGCCATGCCTCCCCCTGCTCCGCCTACACGCTGCCAGGCCGTCAAACTCCCGCCCCTACACCTCGTAATCAACGTTTTCATCTCCTTCATCATTCTTAGTACAATTGAGGAGGAGGAGGTGCTGTCAGGTCGACTGACACAAAGCACGAATCTAAAGAAGCTTCTTAAGAAGCTTCCACTAAAAGCTTCTTAGGGGTGCTTCACCCACAGATCGCATGAAGGACACAACTCGTTTGTGGAGGTAGTTCCCTTGCCGGAAGGAAGGACTGCTAACTTGCAAAAAATTTCAGCACACCCTCCACTGCCCGACTTATTCCCAAATCCCAATTGCGATGGCCCCAAAGCACCACACAAGAGGAGCACCCGTGGGAGCAAGAGAAGCATGTGCAGGAGTCCCCACCCGAAGCGCAAGCATTGATAATACCCCTTCTGCAAATGTTCAGGGTTGTTGCATTATTGAATATATGGCTCATGTGTTAAAAGATACACTTATGCAATAATGTCCTAGTTGCATCTCGCATATAGGTTAAATATATATTGCGATGTTCTTATGCATTGGAAGGTTTGCATTGGGTAATTTACTTTGGAAAGAATGAATTATGTTGTATACAATGCATTTGTGCAATAAAAATCCCTCGCGATGATCGTAAATCGGTTAATTCCTAGAAGGATGTTTAATTAAAGAATAGATAGTTGCTATGGAGAGGAATAAGAGAGTTATATTTTATTTAGAATTCGCATAAGCAAGTGCATTCTTATTTGCAGGACTTGCATGGGAAAAGAAAAGATTATGTTTTCTTTAGCATTGTAAATTTACATAGCATAACTTGCATGCATAAGCAACTTGCATGCATAAGTAAATGTGTGAAAAGAAAAGGGGTTATATTTTACTTGATGAAAAGCATATAGGATGCAATACGCATGAGATGATAGTTACATTAAATATGGAAAGATAGGTTAAGTTAAGTTAAAATGTTTCTTAGTATTGCGCTTGCAGAGTTAATCCAACGTTCTCGTACTTAGATCGTTCTATGTTGCGAGTAAGAGAGGATACTAGGCCTTAGGACACGAATACTAGTAATATCCACAAACAAAGGATGTTAAGCGACCAAGCAAGTTGCTTGCAAATTTTCGCTACAACCTTAGACTACGGAACAAGGATGTTTCCCTAGTCCAAGATAAAACGATAGGTTAAACTCTAGGTTTGATTATCGATCAAGGCCTACGCCTTGGATATTTGGAGAGGATAATTCCAAACAATCATCGGATTGTCTGATTACACAATCTTACTAGGGACAAGTGGTCCATAAGGGAAAAGGACGTGATCTTAGGGTTCTCATCTTAAAGATCGAAGGACCAAATGACGTTAAGATCTCACAAGAAATCCTAGAGCCAAATCAATCCTCAGCCTAGTGGGACTAGGGTTTTGGATTGGGGTCAATGGAACTCCCAAATCCGATACCTTGATCGAAGGTATTATTAATCAAAGAATGCCATATGACAAGAGATGTAATTCCTCAAGATAAGTACTGCTACCTATCTCGTGTAACAAGTCTGCAAGGTCATATGCTATTGCAACTAAATCATAAGATTCTACTACTACATCTTAGGCCAAGGAAGGCGAGATCTAATTACAAGTTAGATTCGTTAAGAGTCGAGTAGCCGCCCTACTACAAATCTCTTGGGACTGATTTGTCAAACTTAGGAAAATTGTGAATTGCCAAGAAGCAAATTGACCAACCAAGGATGACGAGGTTGTCCAAGATCTATTTGACTATAGTACAATGAGACCTAAGGTAATGATAATTGGGGTCGATAGGGTATAAACCCTAACCCAAAGAAAAAGGGTAAACAAGTGACCTATCTTGCCAAGCCCTTGGAATCTTGCCAAGTCACAAACGATCCAGGATCGAATGCTAGGAGTATTCGAGAAGAAGGAATCACACCTTAGCAGTTGGTCGTACGAACGACCATAGAAATGATCGTGATTGTACACTTAGGAACATGGTTTGAACTTCTTGCTTAAGAAACTAATTCAAGGCCAAATACTTAATGCTTCAGATTAATAGCTTGGAGGGAGAGGCAAGTTTAGTTACCTTCGACTGCCTGCCTGGGGGTTGCTAGCCACGCTGGGTACATGGACCGAACCCACCGCAAGAGGTCTATCCAAGGGGAGGCTCTGGCCATAAATTCCTTGCCTCCGGATGCAGTACAAGAGGCGGACATGACTCAAGATGGGATCTTGAGGTCTGTGTACTAGTCTACGGGAGAAACTTGGAGCAACAATCCTGATGATTGCAAGGGTATCCTTCGGGCAAGATACTTGATGTAATCCAAGACTATCATAAATAAAGATCAAATATTTTGGAAAGGAACTTGCTTGATAATGTGTTTTTTTTAATGTCGGTTCCTAAGTTACGTGAAGGAACATGTGTTTAAATTGGATAATTAAGGAAGCTGCTTTTGCATGTCAAACATAATGTGGTAGGTAATTAGATAACTAAGAAACCCAAGGAAAGTGCAGTGGACGTGACTTGGGTCCATCCTATGGAAGGGTGGTCCCGGTTAGCTGGGAACTTTTCTCAAAAAGCATGATAACAAAACTATGAAGATGTAGAGTCAGTAGAGCTAGAACTGCAATTTATGCTATTTTAGGAGAGCAGAATGGGACTATTCCTTATGGGCAGAAAGGTTGAGCTTTGCATCCCTCTCGTTTTCCATTCTCTATGAACCAAGTGCAGCATAAATCCACTTCGACCCTATTGTTCGACGCTAGCTACTTCCTAGAGACTTGGCTGATAGAGAATAAAAAAACCCTAACTTCAGGTTGGTCCTAAGTAGGAACAACCGGATACTTCTGCTTCGGGGCAGACTCGGGAGGATCTAGATCTCAAATCCTGTGACATTCCTTGCGAGCGCCAGGTGGCGCTCTCTAGACTCTCTTCCCGATGGGATGCTAAGACGTGTCCCACAAGTGGACAAGCGGACACGTTACAACCTCTTCCAATCAGTTAGCCCACTTGAGTGGAGTAATAGTTCCTATTGTTCAAAATCCTTTAGCAAATCTGGTTGTTGCCATGGTGCAACCCATTGCAATCCCAATAAGAACAATGAACTTGCGAGCCTTAGGATTTCCTCTATCCATTTTTAATGGGTTAGCAGAGGAAGATGTAAAATTTCTTATTAATGAATTCCAAAAGTTAATGTTGTTCAACTATTGGATCCAAGATGAAGGACACTTGTTGATTATGTTCTTTAATATGACTCTAAAGGGACGATCTATTGTATAGTATCACAACCTACAGGTTGGAACCATAACTACGATTTATATATTCTTTGTAACATTTTAAAGAGATTTTTCCCTTGAAAGGGGAGGTCAATACTGGCTACGTGTTCTCAGTGTAATACATTAAGAACCTCACGAGAATGTTTGAGGCTATGCCAAGAAATTGAAGGAAGTATTTCATAAGCTACAAACCTATATTCCTATTTGAGGTGTTGCTCAGTTGAAATACTTGTTGCATGGGATAGACTTTAACATTTCGGTATAGTTAAGAAACAATGTTGCTCTTGTTGACATTGATACGGCTATTACACAAGAAGAGGAGGTAGAGTCATAATTACAAGTGGCCTCCACCTCTAGGGAAAATTAAAAATCAAGTCTAGGTGTTGGAAATCCTTTAGGATTGACAAATGGAGGTTAATGAATATCCATGAGTAGTTCTAACATAAGAGGAAGCATGATTCAAAATGTACCCATATTATCAGCTCCTCCAAGTGTGATCATGCCTATGGCTAGTAAGATGGCTCCACCAAGTGTTGGAGGCTAGACAATACATCTTAATGTTGCTCCAGGTAATAAACAGCTAATTCCTACTCAAGTGGCAAGGCCAATGGAATGACAGGTAGACGATTGCGGCTATCGGTCAAGTGCCTCGAATGTCCTTGGAAAAGTTAAGGATATGATGAAGCACTACACTGATATGATCACCAAACAATATAGGCAAATAGCTATTCATGTTAATTTGCTCAAAAAGCAGTAGAATTTGATAGGGAGTCGATGCCCTGAAGAGAGTGCCCCCTCAAGATTCAGCTCTAAGTGGTTTGGCAGCCAACGTTTCCCTAGGAATTGTCCAAATGTTAAATGTGACATATGCAAGAAGTTCGGCCACCTAGTTGGTATCTATTGGAGGAAGATGTGGGAGCTTTCTCTCAACCGCCAAGACCCACGAACATCTTATTGCTTCAAGCATTCCAAGTGAGCTCTAATGGCTACCTCTCACATAGCTGACGCACCATCGATCCTACGAGTGTAGTGAGCTTACCTTGATGCCGATATGAGTTGCCTTCTCTCTTGCACACACTGGTAGCTCCACAAACCTAGATGTTAGCTCAAGCATCCTCAAGCCTCCTCCATCTCCAGGCTCCATCCACCATAGCCGTGCACGCAAGAGAAGGAAAGAGAAGAGAAGAAGAGAAGAGGGGAATGGTGGAGAGCTTCACCCTCTTGATCCCTCACTCTCACACACTCACTCTCTCACACTCTCACACTCCCTCTCTCAAGAGCACACACAAGTAAGAAGAGGAGAAGAAGAGAAGAGCTCTTATTAGCCACACACCAAGGAATGAGCTTCCATTCTCTTTTTGAACTTTATATATACAAACCCTAAAACCCCGTGGGCGCCCATCCCTTTTTACATGACCGGCAATTGTGGCAAGGTCCCTTTTTCTAAATCCTTCTTCTTGCTTCATTCCCTAAGCCTATACTCATCTATTCTTTTACAAGTGGCATAGGAGGGAGCCTGGCGCTCTTTTACAAGAGTTTTTGGAGTTTTTGAGGCACCTTTAAAATTACGCTTTTGGCCCTGGCTTATCTTTAGAGGCCAATTGCATGTCTTTGCTCCTCTTTCATCTTCTTCCCACTTTTTTATTCATTCTTCCGCCCTCTTGGCTTGGGGTTCTCATTCATTCTTCCCCCTTCTTGGCTTGTGGTTAACATTACCCCCCGAGACGGGTGCTAGTCCCATGGCACTCTCGGTGACTGTTGGGGTTTAAGGGACAGTTAGTGCAGTACTCGTGTAAGGGCAGAGCCACGTGTAGGCTCGGGTGCTCGTGAAAGATTGGTAGTAAATTTTGTTGGAGAAGTCAAACGAATAACAAGTGGTTGATAGGGGCCTCCGAAGTTGGTGTGGGTGGTTGCCTTTGTGTTGCTTGGAAGGGAAGAGTGCGGTGCTCATCCTAAGGGCGGTGTATACCTTATTGTGTAGTGCCTTGTGCCCATGATGGAGGAATGGGTATTTGGGTCTAACCACGGCTCGCCGGGGTGATATCCCATGCTTGAGGGTCCCATTTGTGCAAGAGATGGAGTGCCAATAGCTTAGGGTGATAGGTCTAACCATAGGCGAGTGGGACCTCTCTAGGGATGTCCTGCCCTTGATGGGCCCTAAGCGTAAAATGGGGAAGCAAAAAGGGGCTAGGGGGTTAGGAGCGCAGCCAGCCTACTGAAGCCACCGGGCATGCCTAACCTGAGTACCCCTAGGTGCAGCGACGTGCTCTACGTGGTTCTAAGTGTTGTGGTGAATGAGTTGTTTGTCCATTCTATGTGCAATGTTCTGCTTTCTCTTCTTTGGTTTTTTTTTTTTTTTGTAGTATTACACTTAGTAGAACGACAGGCTATACCTAATCTTCCTCATCTGATTTAGGCGTTGAAGGGGGTCGGATGGATTTGGTCAAAAACTGATGGCTTTGCATGTATCCTCTGAGGTTCATGCGGACGTGGAGGGAGATGGTGGAGGGGAAGGGATGGTTGCACCTGATGAACTAGCTGTCTTTCATATCCTGTAGGAGAGCTAGGCAAAAAGAGGGGAGAAGGCTAGCTCTCATCATTAAATGTGCCATGGAACAGCTGTCAATGGCATCAGGGTCAAAAAAGAGGGGTGGCAAGCCATGCTCTTGTGGGGTCGGATCCTGCTTGAGTAGCAGCTTAAGTAGCCTAAGATAATTACAAGTAGTTATAAAGGCTGGATCGGGGCATGAAGTGAAGTCCGCGAGAAAATGCGACATGGAATCATTTAGGCTTCCCAAGTAAAAAAGGAGGGCATGTTCGAAGGAGGCGGCATTGGAGTTGTAGATGATGGGGAAATCATGACGCCCATGGAGGGTGGCAACAAAATCCACACCTACCCTACAAGGATACGCCATGAATGTGGGGTTGTTCCTCTCATAGAGCAGGGTGTTACAAAAGGCCATCCAGGTGAGCATGCTTATATTGCACACTCACCTTCTCCAAAGGGGTTGGCAGTTGTAGCCCTATACAATATGTGGTATTTTGAACACCTTGTCATGCCAAAACTCTGCTTCTTCCCTTCCCCACAGAGTGGGGGTCCTCTCCCTTTCTTCTAGCCATTTTTTTCCCAGTCGACCGCTAGTTGCGATCACCTCCTCCATCACCTTGATCGATAGGACCCTCCACAGGCTGTTAGGCATGAGGAAGCTGAAGGTGAATGGGTCTTTTTCTTTTCTTGCCATTCCCAAATCATAAGCTCTGTGTGGAATCCAACGGGGAGGTCATCGGGGCATGGTGAAAGGGGTGCAAATGGCTGTATGACCGGTTTGGCTCTTAACTACTTCCTGGTTTCCTCAACTAATTTTCTTCGTCTCTCCCTTAGTGCGGCTTGTCTTTCTGTGGATGGATCAGTTTGTTGTTGTTCTTGAACATGAGGCAAGGGGGGTTGTGGGATTACCTCTTCTTTGATTCTCCCTATAACGAACTGAAGGTCAGCCTCCTCCGTTGGCCAGTCTTCTAGTTTTGCACTCCTTCTTCAAAGCCAAGTGCATCCACTTCCTGGGGGGTTAGGCTAGCCAGTAGTAGGTACTTCCATTGCTCTTCTAAGCTTAGCCTAACCTCTGCAGGTTGGGGTGGCATCTATTGCCCCGCATGTGCAGGGCTCTATGTGCAATGCTTAGTTTTTTCCACACCACCTCCAATGACTCCTTTCCCTCTGGGCGGGTCGTGTCCAGCAATGTGTTGAGGAAGGCCTGTTGTTGGGCACTGAAGGCTGTCTAGACGGCGTCTGCTTTACTTTCTGCAATGATTTTTTCTTTCTCCACCAAAGCAAGGCATCGTGCCAGTGTCTTCACCCATTTCTTCTTCTGTGTTGCCCATTCCTCTACTCTTTTGTTTATTCCTTCCATGCTTTCCCCCTACTTCTATGGTAGGGTTATGAGCTTCTGCTCTCCTGGGCTTTGAGTTCTCTACTCATCGTCTCATGCTCTTTCCTTCCCAAGTGTAGTTGATCGACTTGATCTCCTTTTGCTGCTGCTCCCTCTCTTGCTTCCTCTCCTCCTCTTTGGCATTTTATTCCTCCATCATTTGCTCGATGTTGGCGATTTTCGCCTCCAATTTCCCATGTTGTATTAGGAGGAGCTTATATTCCCGCTGCATCTACACCAGTTCTTGATTCTCATCCTCGAGCCGCTGCTTGTAGCTTTCTTCCATGTCTTCCTTGGCTTTTAATTCCTACTTGAGGTCAAGGATCTGTCGTTGTTGCATGGCTATTGTGCGGGTTTTTTCATGCTAGAAAGCGGCTACTGACTCCTTTTTCACCACCAACTAAGCCATAGCCATCCTTTTTTCCTCCTTTGCTCACTCCAATTGGGAGAGTAACTCAATGACATACTCATCGTAACTGGCTGGTGGCATCATTGTTGCATGGATTGGGGTGGTTGAGGCTTCCACTCTCGGATGTTTCTGGTCCTGTCTTAACTCAGCATCTACGCAGCTGGTCTCTTTTGCCCCATGGCCGTGGTTTCCGTGCTCTTTCCCTGGGCCATTTCTTTATTGATGAAATATTGCATCCACGCCACGAAGTTAGAAACCTCCATGCTAGTGGGGATGCTAGGGGTGAGGGTGGTTGGTTCGGTGGAGGGCACCATGAGGGTGGGGATAGGATGGAGGAGGGCCTTGCCTTTGCCTTCAAAGACAGTGGGTGGCATGACTTCTGGTACCTATGTGCTAGAGCTAAGCCCTTCTTCCCTTAGTGGGCTCCAAGCTCCTGGATCATCAGCCCTGCACTGCTGCTCAATGGACCGTCATGTGGCTTCAGCCAAGTCCTCCTCCTTCTTCCTTCTTAGTTCCTCTTCTTCCTCCGCAGCTCTTCTTTGCCTTTCTTCTTCAAGTTTCCTGTACTCTTCCTCCACTTTCTCTTTTTCTTCCTGCTCTTCTCTTTTTCTCTTCTCGGCATCCTGCTTTGACACCTTCTTAGCCCTCGACGTCTTCATTTGTTTTTTCTTCTTCTTGTTTCTTCTTCTTCTCCCTCTCTTCGGCCTCCTTGAGGGATTGTATTTTTGCATTTTCCAAATCCTCTTTCTCTTTCTTGTGGCCTTCATCCAACTTCTTTTTCCTCTACACTCTCATCTTCTTGGGTTCCTTGGCCTGCTTTTTGCCTGCTGCTTTTTGCCCGATTTTTCTTCTTGCCCCTATCCTTCCTTATCAGTTTTGGTCTTGTCGATGGACCTCTCTTGGTCTTGGTGAGGGGGTGACCTATCGGGCATTTCTCCTTCCTCTTCTTCTGCATGATGTGTCCCTTTCACTGCCTCCTGGATGAGTGTAGTCAAAATGCCTCCATAAGCAATAAATAAGGCCTTGGATGAGGCCTTCTTTCTTTCCATGGCCTTGGAAGCTAGGGACTCTCCTCCTACTGGTGTACTTCCTAAAGCTAGTGCTTTAGCCGTCTGGTTGATAGTTTTGCACACATAGCTATTCCAGTCGACTTCATGTAGGGTGTGGGCCACTACGTTCTCCAGTACGGGCATGCTGATTTGATGCATTAAGGCATTGTAGTGCTAGCTAGAGAAGAGTGCATGTACTAGTTTTGCTTGCAATTTGGCTTCCGTATCAGGGATGTCTTGGATGTTGATGTCGTCGTTTGTTAGCACATCCTCCTTTCTCATTTTCAGCATGGCGTACACATCCCTCTTTTGCCTCTTCTCTATCTTTGGCTCCAGTACCAACGGCTTCTTCACTAAGGTAGGGATTAAGCAAACCTGTACCTGTTTGGCGTTTTCTCCCCTTCCTACCATGACAATGCCGCACTCATTGTCAAGGTCATAAGAACTAAGGAACTCCATACACTTTGTGTGGTTAGGTTCTTGCGTAAATTTGTTGAGATACTTGGTGAAATTGCATTGTTTGATGACTTTCCTGGCCACTTCCTCCTTGGCCACCACACCTTCTACGTTGTGAATGGTTCAGAACTTAATTTGGTTGTAGGCACGGCTCTCCAGGGTGATGTTGTACTGTGCTCTTTCCTCTTCCGTGAATGGAAGTCGGTGGGCATGGTCTTGTTGCGACATCTTTTGTTCCTGTCATAATTCCGAGTTTCCATTAGTGCTTCCACATTTAACAATTCGCAAGAAAAGTCATAGTCTAGAAAGAAAGAATCTATATGTTTATTGAATGAAAGTATTAAAATCCTATCCAATGTGAAGTCTTCCTTCCGGCTTTAACTCTTTGCCCTTTATTTAAATTTTCTCTTGGCATTTTCCTACCTCACTCATTGTTTACATGATTATGTGTTTTGCTCGATTTTCATTGGTTTTAATTGATTCACCTCACTCCCCTTCCCCTCCTAGCTTGAGAAGAATCCTTCCTAGGATTGAAGGTTTTGGAGGTTGAGGTCATTCGGCAATGGGTCAGGAGTTACCGGCGTAGGAACGAAGTGTAGAAATTGGGGTTGTATTCTAACTAAGATGCGCAATCAAGATCAAAGGGACGAGTGCCAAGGTGTGTAATGTAAGTGAGAACATCTGTTAAAAAGTCACCAAAGGCACCGTGGCTAGCAATATGTAGCTATTCCTCAGTCACTAGGCAATTGAGGTAAGGGTCTCCCTTGATGTGCTCTTCTAAGGGGCGGTCGCAAAGAGAGGTTAACAATCTATACGAGGTTGGTGCGATATAAGTGGGGTCGTACTTTGGTGTTTTGATTGCATGGTGTTGCTCAGCGTTTGTTATGATTCGACATCCCTCTATTTCCCATTGCAATCTAAGAGTGTACTAGTGCCGCAAGAATGGGGATTCCATCTTAGCAAGTTTGGATAATTTTGCAATTTCTTGGTCGATGATACCATAAGTGGTTCGCTGATCGTATAACGTGATGAGGCACTATATGAGGGCTTGCTCTTTAGAGATCTCACTATTGAGCAATACAACAGTGGAGTTTGCTGCCTTTGCGAAGGCAAGTTCAAACGTCTCCCAAGAATAAGGCATCATACGAATTGCAGTTGCATAAGGTTTGGCCAACAAGCCTAAGTCCAAGCAGACGTAGCTCAGAGATAGCTCTCTGAAGGTGGCATCAAGTCATCTAATGCAATCAACCACGTCATTCCCTGTATCTTTGGATAGATCTGAGGCCAGTGTCAAAAATGATTTCCGCTCATAGGAGGGTTTAAGATGTGCTGGTGGTTGGGGTTTGATAGCACTGGCGCTTTTGACAATGGATAGTTGTGGTTGCACATGCTTTTGAGGTTTTGGTTGGGCTTCGTGGTTTAGGGACGGGGAAGTACCAGCCACTTCTGATGGACGATTGCCTTCAGATTGGATCATTGTAGTCGGATGGGTTCTAGCGCATGATGGCTCTTGTGACGTTGTCTGTCATTTGGGTCAATAGGATTATTCAAATCTCTTGGGCATGTGTGTGGATGAGCTTGATGGATGTGGGCTTAGGGCATACTGCGGTTTATGGTTTTGAGGTTCTATGGGGCTGGGGGTGATCAAGCTTGGGGGTAGTGGACGAGTGGTATTCTTTGTCGTGTGAGCTTAAGAGATCCATATCCAGGCATTTTCCTCATAGTAGCCTTGCGCATACAGGAGGGCTTTAGGGACCCACCTTTGCCTAATTATGCGCCGATTTTTTTAATTGCGCCTTGGTGTCCTAGGTTTAGAGCTTCGGGTCTTCTGAGGTTGTTTGCGATGACTCCTAGGCTGCAATTACAGTTGTTTAGGCCTCCTCCATTGGACACTAGGCTATTGAGTCTTAGCTTTTGCTACCACGAGCAGCAGGTCTTGAGAGGTGGTGGGTGGTGGTCGAGCACTACCCTTCTCCTTAGATTTGGCTGCTAATAGTTCTATCGGTGGCTGTGCGGATCGTTCCATTGCGCAGCCCTTGCTGAAAGATGTATTAATGCGGATGTTGCCTATGATGAGGTGAATGCGTTGCAACTCATAATCAATGTTGTAATGAGTTTTCTTCTTGAAGGATTACCCTAGCAGTGTTTCCATGCATGCGTCCTTGGCATCTGGAAGTACGTAGAAGATTATTGGTATAGTTTCAGACTCGATAGAAATGGTGGCCCTGCACTTGCCGAGAAGTGCGTACGAACGGCCCCCATATGGGCTTAATCTGGTGTTAGTAGGTTATAATGGTGGTTTGCCAAGTTGGTTCCAATGATCATGAGTCAAGTCATTGAAGTCCGCTCCCTTGTCAATTAAGGCATCGAAGACGCATGTTCGTTTGGTAGTGACCGTGATGTGTAGGTATGCGGGCTCCATGGTTTCCTCATCCTTGTGATCGATTTCAGTGATGGCGGCTACTCGTACTTTGACAGGTGGTTCCAACATTGGTGGCTTATGCAAAGGATGCACGGGAGGATAGTATTTCTTGACATGACTACCATTGAAGAAGCCTATTCCATCACCATCTAGAGTCTCGATCTCAACGTTGCCCGTTCGGATGATCGCATGGACTCTGAAAGATTCAAGACCCCTAAACTTCATTTTTTTCTTATGCCCCTTAACTGAGTATAGGAGCACTAAGTCGCCTTGTTCAAAGTCGCGTTGCTTGACATGCTTATCAAACCAGCTCTTACGTCATGACTTCTCAGAAATGAGTGCATGAGTGGCTAGAAGGCGAGTCTCTGAGAGGCGTTCAAGCTCAGATAGGCGTTGCATCCATGCCTTCTTTTCTTCCCATCACTCCTGAAGTGCAATTTGCAGACTAGGCACGAAGAATTCTACGAGGAGAATTGCTTCGGTTCCATAAGTCAACCTAAAGGGGGTCTGTTCGACAGCGGTTTTGTAAGCTCAACAGTAAGCCCACAAGGCTACCATCAGCTTGTTATCCTAGTTGCTGTGTGAGGCCAAGACTAACTTGGTTAGGACATTGAAAAGAATCTTATTCGTGGATTCTGCCTGGCTGTTTGCTTAAGGGTAGTATGGGGAGGATTTTCAATGGATAACTAGGAAGGTGGATAGGAGATGAGCTATCACTTCATTGATGAAGTGTGTCCTCTGGTCATTGACGAGTTCGATGGGGCATCAAAATTATGAGATCACTTGCTCCCACAAGAACTTGGTAGTCGTTCGAGCATTGTTCATTCGTGTTGCCCTCGCCTCTGCCCACTTCGTTAGGTAGTATGTGGCCACAATGATGTGTTTTGCCTGAGAATACTGTGCAGCGGGGATGATGGGTCCTATGAAGTCGATTCTCCATTTTTTGAAGGGTTGTCATGCAATGATTGGGGTCAACTCCATTTGATCCTTGCGAATTAGGACCTTCATCCACTGACATTCGTCCCAATGCTTAACAAATTGTGCAGCATCACAGAACAATGTTAACCACCATAGTTGAGACTACAACACCTTGGGGGCCATCGTGTCTCCGCTAAAGTGTCCACCGGAAATCCCACTGTGTGCCTCTGAGAGCACATCGTGCATCTCATGTTCACACACGCATCTGCGTAGTAGTCCATCTTTCCCTAAGTGATACAGTTGGCTTGCTATCAACTAGTAGGGTTGGATTTTGAGAATAAGTCGCCTCAACCTTGCCTTCTCTATTGGTCATTCAGGCAATCCGTGATCGAGCACTTGGACTATATCATTTGCCCAATATGACATCAGATCGGCCTTGAATAAATCCCTCTTGCTGGAATTCATTGGTAATGCCTTGTCCAATGGGTTCTCCTGTGGGGATGTGTGACATATGATCAGCCATGTAGTGCTGTTTTCCCTTCCATGAAACCACAAAGAAGTCAAACTCCAAAAGCAAAAGGAGCCACTAAGCTATGTGTCCTATAACGTAAGGTTTTTTCACTAGGTATAGCAAGGCTTGATGGTCCACAAAGAAGGTGAAGGGTGTAGCCAATAGATAATACCGAAACTTCTTTACAGCAAACACCATGGCCAAGCCCTCTCTTTCTGTCGTCAAGTAGTTCATTTCTACCTCCATGAGTTGTCTGCTAGTAAAGCTCACCGGATAGTCTAGGTTGTGCTAGCCAAGTTGGCACAACACTGCCCCTTAGCAAATTTAGAAGCATCGATATGCACATGGAAGATTATTGTCCCAATCTGGGGCTCATAGAATTGGTGCTATGGTTAGAGCCTTCTTCAACTCTTCATATGCTCGTTGGCATGCTTCAGCCCATTCAAAGACAATCAGCGGCCTATATAAAGGTCTGGCTATTAATGTGTAATTCAGCACAAACCGCTGATAGTATCTCGTATGACCTAAGAAGCATTGAACTCCCTTGCAGTTGGTTGGGGGTGGAAGGTCGACAATAATCCTGACTTTCGAGAAGTCAATGGCAATGCCGTTCTTCAATATCATGTGGTTGAGGATGCATCCATGCTTCACCAAAAACTGACATTTCAAGGGGTTCAAGGAGAGACAATATAGGTGACACCAGTCGAAAACTACTTGGAGTTTTTTAAAGTGTTCAATCTAGGTTGAGTGAACACAGAGGTCATCAACAAATACTTCCAACTCCTTGCAAAGCATGTCTTTAAATATGGTGCACATGAGACGTTGGAAGGTGGTAGGGGCATTAGTCAACCCGAAAGGCATGACTATGTAAGCAAAGACGCCCCACTTGGTGGCGAAGGTAATCTTATCATAGGACGGGCCCATGGCCACATCCACCGCACTTTCCTCAAGGTTGCTTTAGTTGTCTAATTACCTACCACATTTAGTTGGACATGCCTCAAGCAACTTCCTTAATTAGCCCGTTAGACATTGGTTCCTTCACGTAATCTTAGCACTTGACATAGAAAAGCAATGTCAAACAAGTTCCTTTTCAACATGTTATCATATTTATCTTTGGAATACATTCATAAAATCCAGCCCGCAGGCTAAATCCATAATCCACCCAAAGGCTATCCAGCAATCCATAGGGATTACTAATCCAAGATTTCGCCTGTAGACTAGTATGCAGGCCTCGAGATCCAATCCTGAGTCACGTTGGCCTCTTGTGCAAGGCCCGAAAGGTGAGGGATTTGCGGCCAGAGCCCCCCCTGGCACCCAAGTGTCCTCCTGCTTCCCAACAGAGAGACCTCACGCGGCGGGTTCGGTCCACGTTCCCGGCGCGGCTAAGAACCCCCTTGGTTATTGTTAGACAGATAGTTGGGGGTAACTGAAGCTGCCTCTCCCTTGAGGCCTTCAACCTGAAGCATTAAATATCTTTCCATCCTTTAGTTCCTTGAGCAAACAATGCAAACAATGCTTTCTAAACTGTTACAAGCACAATAAATTCCACTAGTCCTTTATTTGGCCAACTGCTAAGGAGTGAATCCTTTTTCCCGAATGCATCCAGCATTCGATCCGGGATCAATTGCGACTTGGTAAGATCCCCAAGGGTTTGTTTTTTAACCATTTTGTCCTTGGGTTAGCGCCATACCCTGTTAACCCAACTTAACCAATACCTTAGGAATATCATATTGGGGAATATGGAAATTTCCCATAAGTTTGGGACATGTGGTCAAATATTTGAATTTGTCATAACTTGAGCACTATAACTCCAAATCAAGCGATCTATAGCTCAATAAATTCCATTGTTCAAGAGCTTTCCAATGATAGGTTACATCATGTGCTTTTGAGAAACTTATGGGCATGTTATCCCGGTGCCACCTTTTTAGTATTGAACAAATGGCAATTGGAAGATTGCAATTGGAAGATTCCCAAACTCACTAATATTGTGTTTAGGTTTCATACATTAACAATAAATCCTGGCAACCATGTCGCTCCAAATTGTTGTCTGATCCTTTGCTTCCAAGCAAATAATTCCCTTATCTTGGCAAATTTTCTCCAAAAAAAAAGTGATGTAGCAGGACGGCTACTCATCCTCTTTCAAGTTAAACTTGCGCAAGAATCTGTCAATCTCATTCTAAGGAATTTGCAACTCTCTTGTGATAAAACCACAAGATCATGCGACGTTGCAACTTTTTGCACAAGTGTCGCATCTATTCCATGGGATCATTTCACCCATCGAACGACGTCTTCTGGTCACGGAACCATGATTAGAAAAGAAGCAGGGTTTAGGGTGTCTTCTTATCCAACCCATTCCCAATTGCACTAGGCCGACAACATTCGGTCTTAGGGGTTCCAAAACAATCCGAGATTCAACATTTGATCGAGTGATCCTTAGGGTAGAAACCCTAGATCGTTTCTTGCAGGCGCGTCCAACTGTCCCTACATTCCGTGAATGGGGGTAGGACCTTTGGGTATGAGGGTTTTGACTAGGTCAAGTCCTTAACATGCTAAACCCTAGTTAGCACTTGGAGTATTTATTGTATCGATTGAACCATCCTATGCGAATCCTTTACGGTTTAGGTGTTTTAGGTAATCCAGTTTACTTGTTTTGCGATAAGGATGGACCAATCCTAGGGATGTTAATTTGATCTAAAAGGGGAAAACTAGTTGTATTACCTCATAATTCATGTAAGCACGCGATTCATTGCCTCTATGTACGACTCAATTCACAATCCCTAACTTTTCTTGTTAAGACCAAAGCGCATGTTAAATTTCGGCATAACTTCCATTGATCCTACTAGGACATGCATTCATGATTCATGCCACTAAGCTTTTTAGATTTTATGCTTAAATGAACCATGCAGCCTTTCCCTAACTACATCTCTTGATGAATGAAATTATTCGTATGATGAATGTGCATTATGTAACCTTTCCTAACTACTACGTAGTTAAATGAGACACATGCCAATTGAAGCTAGAGTTAACCTACTTCATGCAACCCTTAGAATCTTTTCCATGCTTTGCTATTTCCTATGGGCTGATAACGACTTCCTTAATGAATCATTACAAAGAATATTTGTCTAAAAATGCGACATGCAATTTAATCTTTCCATGCCTAATCAAAGGTGTACTTTAATAATTTTGACCTTGTAAAGCTAGGCAATAGGCGTTCTAGACCGTCACTTTGAAATGCACCAATAAAGCAACTTGCCAATAAGGTCCTAAAATGCATAGACACCTTATGTTTTTTTCATTCATTCCATTGAAAGTACCAATGACCAATCTTCATATCGTGAGTTACTTCTAGTATATTTCAAATAGCCAATTTATTTCAATCACATTTAGCTAGGTGGATTTGACAAGCATAAGTGCATCCTAGTTCCATGAAATAACCATGCATAATTGCAATACTTCTACGTAAATCAAAAATAGGAAGAAAACTTGGACTTGTGGGCTCGGTGAAATATCCACATGAATACTAGGAGATGATCCTCTTGCAGGCACGCCTTGTGACTTTTTAGGGGCTATCGCAGACGTTATTTTGACATCTGGTATGCCTTCACGGTCTACGAATTACTCACTTTGGTATGCAGCCTTAAAATCTTTGCCAGTCTCCCTCATATGCAGAGATTCCCTTTGAAGTACGGATCCTTGACAGAAGTACCAACTTTCAAAATTTGGCTTATGGAAGTCCTTAGGATTTGAAACTTGGGCCTTCTTTATTTCGAAAAAGAGGGGGTTCACGAAAGGGTTCTTGTGAAGAGCCTGGTGGGAATGGGGACTTTAAACCCCGGGCTAGGAATGGTTTTATGGGGAATCTAGTGGGAAGGGGGCTTTATAAGCTTCCTCTTCTTTTCAACAAAGTCCCGGGCTAGGGATGGGCTCGTGGGTGATCGGTGGGAAGGGCCTTTACAGAATTCCTCTTCTTCTCTTCAAAGTCCCGGGGGTGTAGGAATGGACTTATTGGGGGATCTAGTGGGAAGGGGGTTTAAGGAAGCCCCCCCTTAGAAGCTTCCAAAAAAAAGAAGCTTCCAGTAAGCCTCTACCTGTCGCAACAGCCACGTGGAAGAGGAAGGATAATACGTGGCGGATGACATCACTTAGGGGGTGATCTACTGACGTGGAGCCTCAGGGCCAACCGCTGCAAGGGCGGCAGCAACAGAGAGAGTGGTGGCAGTGTGCTCGCCCAGCGGCGGCTGGTGGCGGATGGTAGCAATGGTGCCCTCCGACTCGCAGCAACCTCCTCCCTTGGCCACAGCACAGGAGCCTCTCAATCACAGCTTCTCGGCTTCTTCTCCTCTCTCACGACGTCTCCTACAACCTTACGCAGTCTCCCTCCCCTCATGTTACCCCCCTGCGGGGGGGGGGGGGTTTATAGGTCAAGGGGGGAAGAGGGGACCTTCCCCATGTGGGCTATGCATACAGCCCACGTCTCCCCCTTGGTTACCACCTCTCCCAACTAGCCATCCCCTTCCCTCAGTCACGCATCGGCTGGGGGAAAATTAATAAAAATTTTTGCAATAAATTGCACCTTATCCACTTAACCCCATCCCAAGAGGATGTTTCCCTACGGCTATGTGGGTTTGAATCCCCTTCCTTGCTTTGCCAAGACGGAGTTCTCCATTTCTTGCATGCATTTATAGATTAACTGCCAGCACTGAAGATAATCTTTGCACGAGTTTACGGTGCACAGGAGGTCGGCTTAGTGATATTTTTCAAACGGGAATATTACATTCTCTCCCCCTTGGAGGAATCAAGATGTCCTCATCTTGAGATGAACTGGGGATATTGTTGTTTGAGAGTGCTTTCATCCATCCAAGTGGCATACTCCTTGGGATAATCCTTCCACTGGATGAGAAATTCTCTCAAGGTTTTGGATCTCAGTTGTCTCTCCCTAACATCTAAGATCCTGTCAAGCCATAGCTCAAGGACTCCTTGGCTAGGCATTACAACTTGTTGGTCATCAAGTACATGGCTTGGATTAGGTACGTACTTCTTCAATAGTCTGATATGAAATACATTATGAACATTTAGGTTCTCAGGGAGTTGCAGCCTATAAGCATTGGGTCCTAGGCACTTGAGGATCTTGTATGGCCCACAATACCTTGGACTTAGCTTCTTGCAATCTCCTAAGGATAGGGACCTCTTCTTTGGCCGTATGTGAATGAAGACCATGTCTCCTTCCTTAAAGGTTCTATCTTGACACTTCAAATCCGCGTATGCCTTCTGTCTATCCTTGGTGGCTTGGATGTCCTGTCTTATTGACTTCATTTGGTCATCCATCTCTTCCAGCATCTGCCTTGAAGCTTCAACCCTCAAGGTTGGATCTGAGAAAATTAGGGGACTTTGACAGTCATGCTCATACAATGCTTGAAAAGGGGTCATCTAAATGCTTTATTGGTAAGAAGCATTGTAGTCAAATTCAACCAAGGGCAAGTATTGAATCCACCTTTTTGGTTTACATCAGTAGTGTGCCCTTAGCAAATTCTCGATGACTTGATTGACTTGCTCCGTTTGGCCATCAGTTTGGGGATGATAAGCTATAATAAAATAGAGTTGAGTCCCAATGGCTTCAAAGATAGCTCTCCAGAAGTGAGATGTGAAGATAGAATCACGATCACTAATGATTCTTATGGGCAACCCATGCAGCTTGAATATCTCCTTGTTAAACAACCTTGCAATGTGTGAGGCTTTATAGTTTGTCTTAACAGGAATAAGGTGTGCAACCTTAGTAAGCATATCTACCACAACCATGATGGAGTTGTATCCTCCCTGAACTTGGGGTAGGCCAATAACAAAGTCCATACTGATGAATTCCCATTTCATTTGGGGAATGTCAAGTGGTTGCAACTTTCCTGGCATTTTGACATGTTCGGCCTTAATACGTTGCCAAGACAAATACTCAGCGACATATTTGAGAATGTCACCTTTAAGCCTCTCCCAATGGTAGCTCTTCCTAACTGCATTGAGAGTCTTGGCATAGCCGGGATGTCCTGAGAAAGGGGAATCATGAGCTTCCCACAGTATCTTCTACTTGAGTGATTGGCTTGTCGGTATACATAATCTCATTCTATAGTAGACAAGTCCACTATTGATAGAGAATTCTTGATATTTAGCTTGTAGCTTCTGGTCCTGATCCTTGATAGGGATCTCCCTTAGCATCTTTTGATAGGTTGGATCATGGCATGCTTCTTCTCTTGCTAGCTCAAGTATTGGGTTGTTTGGCATGGATACCTTTGTGGCTAGAGATCTAGCTATTGATGGATTTTGCAAGATTAGAGAATTAAGGAATGCCTTGCGACTGAGTGCATCAGTAGCTACATTCTCCTTTCCAGGTCGGTATTTGATTTCAAAATCATACTCCTCCAGCACTTTAATCTATCGACGTTGCCTCATGTTGAACTCGCTCTGGGTAAAGATCCACTTGAGACTTTTATGATCTGTCACTAGAGTAAACTTTTAACCCAATAGGTAGTGTCTCCATAGCTTTAGAGCATGGATGATAGCTAATAGTTCTAGATCATGGGTAGCATAATTCTTCTCATGGCTCTTCAATTTTCTTGAAGAGTAAGCTACAGGGTGACCTTCTTGCATAAGCACACATCCTAAGGCAAGCCTGCTAGCATCAATTACTACTTCAAACTCCTTACTAAGGTCCCGAAGTTTCAGTATAGGTACTGATACCAAACTTTGCTTTAATATATCAAAGCTGGTTTGTTCGGTAGTTGACCATGCAATGGATGTTTGCTTCTTCAGTAGATCTGTCAGAGGTGCTACAATCAAAGCATAGTTTTTGATAAAGACCCTATACCATCATGTCAATCCTAGAAAACTGCATATTTCTTATAGAGTTGTTGGTATTGGCCATTCTGACTTTGGCCAGATCCATTGAGATTCCTTTCACTGATACGATGAATCCCAGATAATCAATCTAACGTTTGAAGAATGCACACTTCTTTATCTTAGCATAGAGCTTGTGTGCCCTCATTGTCTCAAAGACAATGCAAAGATGGGGTTCATGATCTTCTTCTTGTTTGGAATAGACTAGGGTATCGTTGAAGAAGACTAGTACGAAGTCATCAAGATATGGCCTAAATATATCTTGCATTAACCTGTTGAAGGTGGCAGGTGCATTCGTCAGCCCAAATGACATGACTAGGAACTCAAAGTGTCCATATCTTGTGTTGAAGGCCGTCTTTGGGATATCTTCTTCCTTGATCCTTATCTGATAGTAACCAGACCTGAGATCAATCTTGGAGAAAATCTTTGCACCCTGAAGACGATCAAGAAGCTCATCTATTCTAGGAATAGGGTACTTGTTTTTAACAATTGATTGATTCAACCCTTTGTAATCAATGCATAGTCGAAGCATTCCATCTTTCTTCTTCTGGAATAGCACTGGAGCTCCCCATGGTGAACTGCTTGGACGAATGTAGCCCTAATCCGACAGTTGCTTGAGTTGCTCCTTCAGCTCAATTGCTTCCGGAATGGACATTCTATAAGGCCTCTTTGCAATTGGTGCAGCTCCTAGCACTAGCTTGATCTCATGATCCACTTCTCTTTGAGGCGAGAGTTCTGTTAGAGCATAAAATGTCACAGCAAGACTGCGCCCATCGACTCCCGTTTACAGACAAGGAAAGGGAGGAATATCGGATCCATCTAGAGAACCGCGCCTTCAACCAGCTTAAATTTTGAACCATCCACAACATAGAAGTTGTGGTGGCCAAGGAGGAAGCAGCCAGGAGGGTGGTTGAACAATGCAACCTCACGAAGTATCTTGAAAAATTCTCGCAGGAGCCAGACCATCTGAAGTGCGTGGAGTTCCTCAGAATGTACAACCCAGATCGAGAATGTGGTACTGTGACGGTGGGTAGAGGAGAAGATGCAAAGCAGGTACAGGTCAGCTTAGACCTAGCCTTGGTGGAGAAGACTTTGGGGTTGGTGCCAAAGACGAAGAGGAAACAGAAAAGGGATGTTTATGCCATGCTCAAAATGAAGAAGGAAGATGTGCTCACAAATGATGGCATAAGCATCCAAGATATCCTTGACGTAGAAGCCAAAATTCAAGCCAAGCTGATACATGTGCTCTTCTTCAGCCAGCTCTACAATTCATTGATGCATCGAATTAGCATACCTATGCTGGAGAAGGTAGCAGCCCACACCCTAGACGAAGTAGACTGAAACGGGTACGTGTGAAAAACGATCGACCAAGAAACCAAAGCATTGGCCCTAGGAAGTGTGCCAGCACGAGGAGAATCTCCAGCCGCTAAAGCTACAGAAAGAAAGAAAGCCTCCTTCATCGGGTATGGAGGTATCTTGACTGCACTCATCCAAGAGGCAGTGAATAAAGCACATGACACAAAAGAAGGAGAAGGAGAAACGCCAGAAAGGTCGCCTCCTCACCAGGACAAGGATAGGGCCACCGATAGAACTGAGACAGAGGAAGAAGGGGAAGGACAGACAAGCAAAAAGACAACCAAGAAGCCCAAGAAGAAGACAACATAGAGAAAGAAGAAGGGTGACGAAGGCAGAAAGAAGGAGAGAGAAGACTTGGAAAGGGCAAAGAAAGAGTCCCTAAAAGGGGCCAAGGAGAGAGAGAGAGGAACAAGAGATAGGAGGAAGAGAAGGAAAAAGAAGAATTATAGAAAGCAAAGAAGGCATCGAAACAGGAAGCAGAGGAGAAGAAAAGAAAGGAAAAAGAAGAAAAAGAGAAAAACAAGGAAGAGCAGAGAAAAGCGGAGGAGGAAAGGAGAAGAAAGGTGGATGAGGAAGAGGAAGAACTAAGAAGGAAGGAGGAAGAGGACCTGGCTGAAGCCATACGCCAGTCCATCGAGAAACAAAGCCGAGCTGATGAATTGGGGAATGGGAGCCCACATAGAGAAGAACGGCCAGGGTCTAGCACTCAGGTGCCGGAGATCGTGCCACCTGCACTGAGGGCAAGGGCAAGGCCCCAATTCATCCAATTCCTACCCTCCTGGTTGTCAAGATTGTGGGAGAGAAGGAAGGAGTCTCACTTGTAGCTTTCTTGCTTGCACAATGGGGGAATTCACACAGAGGTGGAGGCTGAAAACCGTTTTCCTCTTCTTAGTTGTGTAAGCCAAAAAAGAACTCTCTTACAAAGAAATAGAAGAACCCTATATATGGGTCTCAAATCAAACTCAACTAACTAAGGTGGCATACTAACTGAGCCACGAACTAGAGTAGATAAGGATAGCTGTCATGTAGCTATTATTCATGGGCGGTGTACCAACCGCGTCTGCAACTGACAAGTCGGTGACATAAATACACAACGGTCACCCTGGCTTATCACGAGTGGAGCTCGATATCTCAACACTCCCCCTCGAGCTCAATCCCAATTCCTACACACCAAGCAGGTCTGTGAACTTGCGCAGCTTCTCTGCGCCCAATGCCTTCGTGAATATGTCAGCTACATGATCCTCTGTGCTGACATAAACTAGATCAATAAGACCTAGTAAAACCCTCTCTCGCACATAGTGATAATGCACCTCAATGTGCTTTGTTCTAGCATGATAGACTGGGTTATTTGCCAAGTGTATACTACTCATGTTGTCACAATAAATGACAACTGGCCCATCTGTAGGCTGATGCATATCAGAAAGTAGCTTATGCAACCGAGCTACCTCACATGCAGCCATTGCTGCGCCCCTGTACTCAGCCTCTGTGCTGGATAAGGCAACTGTAGGTTGTTTCTTGCTGCTCCAAGTGACTGCAGCACTCCCAAAAGAGAACACATATCCACTGGTAGATCATCTATCAGAAATGCTACCAGCCCAATCAGCATCAGTGTATCCATGCAACTGTATCTGAACCCCTGTCTCATAAAATAGTCCATACTGCAATGTGGACTTCACATACCTGAGTATGCGTCTAGCCGCATCCAAATGCGATTTCCTTGGAGCCTGCATAAACTGACTTACCAATCCAACAGCATAGCTCAAATCTGGCCTGGTAATAGTCATATAAATCAAGCTTCCTACTATGCGTCTGTACATAGTAGGGTCTTCCAGAAGCTCACCTGCATCTGCGCTCAGCTTCACATTCTGCTCCAAAGGAACTGAAATAGGCTTACAGCCTGTCATCCCATATTTGGACAGCATGTCCAATCCATACTGCCTCTGTAAGAGCCATATCCCACTTGGTGATCTAATCACCTCAATGCCCAAGAAATAACGCAGCTCTCCCAAATCCTTCATCTCAAACTTCAGCTTCAATAGCATTTTCACATGAAGGATATCTTCATCACTGTCACCTGTCATAATTAAATCATCAACATAAATGACAAGTAGCATAATACCTTTCTCTGTTTTTCTTACATAAAGTGAGAAATCTGCCTGGGAAGTCTGAAAGCCAATAGTGACAAGATACTGTCCTATCTTGTCAGACCATGCTCTAGGTGCTTGCTTCAAGCCATACAAGGCTTTCTTCAACCTGCAAACAAACTCAAGATGAACAGCATGCACATAACCTGGTGGCTGCTCCATATAGACCTCTTCTTGAAAATCACCATGCAAGAAGGCATTCTTTACATCCATCTGATGTAAAGACCATCCCTTTGATGTAGCCATAGCAATGACTGCTCTTACGGTTGCCATCCTTGCAACCCGACTGAATGTTTCTTCATAGTCAATGCCATATGTTTGTGCATATCCCTTGACTACTAATCTTGCCTTGTATCTGTTCACAGAACCATCTGCATTGTGCTTCACCTTATAAACCCACTTACAACCAATTGCATTCTTACCTTTAGGCAAAGGTGCCAACTCCCATGTAGCATTTGCTTCAAAGGCATCCATTTCTTCATCCATGGCTTTCTCCCATTTCTCTTTTCCCATGGCTTGCTCAAAAGAAGTGGGTTCTGGTTCCTGTATCACTTTGACCATATATGCATAGTGAATGGCTGTAAATCCATCATATTTCAGCCTATCCACAGGATACCTAGCTCTGGTAGACCTGCGCAACATAGGTTCACTCCCAAGTGCTCTCAAAACATCCCTGGTCTTCCTTACTCCAGGTGTAACAATAGAAGGAATACCCAACTCATCATCAATGCTCTGTTCTGAGCCACTGGATTCACCATCTACATAAGAGTGACCTGCATTCATATCAACCATGGGCTGATCAACCTTCTCTTTTCCTTTTCGTGATACCTGCATATCACTATCTGCATTGCTTTGAGAAGATTCTCCTGATCTCAATTTGCCTGTCCATGGCGTGAACCACTGCTAGAGGACGCTCTAGGTCCACTAATATTTTGTGACTGCTGCTGTGAATTCTGTGCAGCATTACCATTTTGTGCATCTACATCATCAATCACATTTACTGGTTTATACTAGCTACTCATCTCATCAAAAACAACATCTCTGCTCACTGTAAACTTACGAGTAGAAGGGTTATAGCATTTATACCCTTTTTGTTGCAGAGAGTAACCAAAAAAGATGCACTTCTCAGCTTTTGGATCCAACTTGGATCTCAACTCATCTGGCACATGTACATAGGCAATGCAACCAAAAATTTTCAAATGAGAAATATCTGGTTTCCTACCAGTATACCTCTCCTCTGGAGTCATCCCATGTATTGCTGTAGTGGGAGTCCTATTCATTATATAGATTTCCGTAGCAACTGCTTCAGCCCAATAAAAAACTGGCAAGTCTTTTTCGTTGAGCATGGCACGAGATACCTCTCCAATATGCCTGTTTTTCCTTTCTGCAACTCCATTTTGTTGTGGGGTATGACTGCATGAATATTGCTGCTTTATGCCATGCTCCTGCAGGAACCTTGCAAACTCATTTGAGAGGTACTCTCCCCCTCCATTTGACCTTAGGCATTTTATTTGCAGGCCTGTTTCTTTTTCACCCATAGCTTTAAGAGTTTTGAAATGCCCAAAAACTTCACTTTTCTTTTTCATAAAATACACGCAAACTTTTCTGCTATAGTCATCAATAAAAGTGACAAAATAATGACAGCCTCCAAGAGATGCAGCTTTAGTAGTCCACACATCAGAGTGGATTAATTTCATTGGCTTCTTACTCTCTTGAACATGCCTAGGAAATGGTTTCCTTGCCTGTTTTCCAAACTGACAGGCTTCACATACCTTATGCATTTCTTCAACCTTGAATCTAGGCAATCCTGCAATAATATTTTGGGCCTGCATTAATTTAAGTCGTTGTACATTAACATGACCAATGCGTTTATGCCAGATATCAATATCTGCAACTACACCAGTCCCATGTGCAAACATTGCTGCACTCAATTTAGACATGTCTACATCCAATGTAAACATTCTGCCCTTCTTCTTTCCTTTTGCTATCAAGCGACCTTTATTTTTCATATCCTCAACAAAGCATCCATGAGGATTAAATCTGACCTGCAAGCCCTGCTCAACCATTTGACCAACAGAAACCTGATTCTTGGTGATATTCGGGACATGAAATACATCGGACAGGTATTTCTTTTTCCCATCCTGCATAGACAAAGGAATTTTTCCAATCTGCACAATAGGATGTGCAGTATCATCACCAGTCTCCACAAATCCTGGTTTTTCCATTTTCCTTGCATCCTCCATCCATTCTGCATGACCTGTCATGTGGTTTGATGCACCTGAGTCAACATACCATATATCATTGCTTTCTTCTAC
Source organism: Lygodium microphyllum (assembly GCF_053477565.2). Lineage (NCBI taxonomy): Eukaryota > Viridiplantae > Streptophyta > Polypodiopsida > Schizaeales > Lygodiaceae > Lygodium > Lygodium microphyllum. The sequence continues at coordinate 133,297,704 of NC_141156.1, forward strand.
ACTTGTCACAGAATTGTTCATGTGCTGCACCATAAACAAGTGCTCATTTCTGTCATCACCCTGTCTACTAGAAGATGCATAATTTCCTTGTTGCAATTTCCCATTCATGATGTCATTCTGCTTTTTATAGCAGTCTTTAGCCATATGACCCATTTTACCACAGTAGTAGCATTCAACATTGCTGTTTGCATTTTGGCCTCTTTGCCATCCACCATGACCTCTTTGGCTCCCCCTGCCTCTAGAGTTACCACGTCCTCCTCCATAGGACTGGTTTTCTTGAGTTTGCTGCATATTCTGATTTCTACCACGGCCTCCAAATCGCCCTCCTCTACCTCTGCCTCTACCTCTTCCAGCATTTGAGTAGAAGACAGGTTCTTTTGAAGTTCCTCCTGAAGAAGATGCACCACCATTTCTCTGCTCCTCAGAAATTAGAAGAGCAATCAACTCCTCAAAATCAGGAAAACTTTCACGGACAGAAATGGATGTTCGAAACTATGCATAATCCTTTCCTAGACCATTCAAGGTCACTGAGACTAAATCATCATCTTCCACTGGCGACCTAATGGAAGCAAGTGCATCTGCAATCTTCTTCACCTTCATGTGGTAGTCATTGATGCTCATATTTTCTCTTTGCACATTATGCAACTCTTGCTTGAGCTGCATTTTCCTGGCTTGCGTATTTGTGCTATACATTTTTGACAAAGTATCCCATGCCTCATTTGGCGTACTTGCATCCTGAATATGCACAATCATAGAATCTGAAATGCTGATAGACAGCCAATACATGACTTTCCTGGCTCTCTCATGCCATGCTTTAAATGCCTGCATTTGCTGTTGATTGGGAACATCAGGAAGAACTGGTTCTTCTTCATTTCCTGCAACAAATTCCCAATATCCTTTTCCCATAAGGAAATTCGTCATTCTAAACTTCCATGCTTGGAAGTTGTTCTTGTCAAGATTTTCAGTGACAATCTGTGAAAGAGAATCAAACGCCATTACAGAACACTGCAAAAAATTCTGTCACTGCAAAAAACACAGCTTCACCCTCACAAGGGCAAATCTACAAAACTGCAAAAGTGGTATTTGACCACATAGTCACTTTCTAGTGACGATTTTGCATCAACAGGCAACAGGGATGATTCTGTAACTCCCAATGTCTCTGCGCACAAGCATACGATGCAATTTCTACAATAACTTTTCACCGACCTGTAGAACAGTGGATGCACAGCATAAAATCGGGCCTTTTCCTGAGTGCGTGCAGAAAACTTCCGCCTCCAAAACAGGCCCCGAAATGGCCTCAAATAAAAAAATCAAGGTCGCCAAGGGCTAAAGCTCTCTCCCGCAGCATATATTGCCCTCTTGCTTCACCACGAAGGGCGTCTCAACCTGAGACAATGCACTCTTGCAATTTCCAGCTGTGCTACCTGTAGAGATCTGCTCCCAAAATAGAAAATGAAAGCAACACTGCTCCTCTTACCAGAACACCGCGAGCTTGGCTTGGTTTCTTGAGCTCCTTACCACGAACAAGGCTCTGATACCATGTCAAGATTATGGGAGAGAAGGAAGGAGTCTCACTTGTAGCTTTCTTGCTTGCACAATGGGGGGAATACACACAGAGGTGGAGGCTGAAAACAGTTTTCCTCTTCTTAGTTGTGTAAGCCAAAAAAGAGCTCTCTTACAAAGAAATAGAAGAACCCTATATATGGGTCTCAAACCAAACTCAACTAACTAAGGTGGCATACTAACTGAGCCACGAACTAGAGTAGATAAGGATAGCTATCATGTAGCTATTATTCATGGGCGGTGTACCAACCGCGTCTGCATGACAAGTCGGTGACATAAATACAAAACGGTCACCGTGGCGTATCATGAGTGGAGATTGATATCTCAACACTGGTGCCTTCCACTGAACCCACCACCATCACCCCTAGCATCCTGACTAGTGCCAACGTGTCAAATTTCATGGCATGGATGCAATAATTCATCAACAAAGAGATGGCCTAGGGACAGAGCACAAGAACCACGGCCTCAGGACAAAAGAGACCAACTACTGATGCGGAATCCAGGCAAGATCCTAAAAGGTAGAAGATAGAAGCCTCAATCTCACCCATCCACACAACTATGACGCCATCGGCTAACCACGATGAGTACGTCACCGAGCTGCTCTCCCAATTGGAGAAAGCTAAGGAGGAATGCAAGATAGCGATGGCTGAGTTGGCAGTTGAGAAGGAATCAGTAGCCGCCTTCCAGCTGGATAAAATGAGGATGATAGCCATGCAGCAAAGGGAGATCGCAAATCTCAAGTAAGAAATGAAGGCTAAGGATGACAAGGAGGAGCACTCGAGACAGCAACTTGAAAACGAAACATAGGAGCTAGTGAAGATGCAAAGAGAGCATAAGCTCCTAATAGCGCAATACCAGGAGCTTGTTACGAAATTTGCTCAAGTTGATGCGCTTGTGGCCGAGTTGAATGCCAGAGATGAGGAGAGAAAACAAGACATAGAGGAGCAGCAAGAGGAGATTGAGTGCCTGACGGATCAACTAAACTCTGAAAAAGAAGAGAAAGAGAGGCTGGTCAGGGAGTTGGAGGACCAAGAGCAGAAACTCATGATACTAACCCTAAAGCAAGGAGAGAGCTTGGAAGAAATGAACAAAAGAGCAGAGGAGTGGGCTGTGCACAATGAAAAGAGGGTGAAGACACTAGCACCGTGCCTTGCTCTAGTAGAGAAGGAGAAAATCATTGCAGAGAGCAAGGCAGAAGCCGCCCAAGTGGCCTTCGGTGCCCAACAAAAAGCCTTCCTCGACACCATCATGGACACCACCCGCTCAGCGCAAGGAGAGTCGTTGGAGGTGACGCAAAGAATCCTCAACATTGCACGCAGAGCCTTACATGCTGGATTGGAGATGCCACCCCTACTTGCGGAGGTTGGGCTGAGCTTGGACGAGCAATGGAAATACCTATTGCTAGCCGGCCTAACCCCCCCAGGAAATCGACGTCCTCGGATTCGAAGAGGAAGCACCACAGGGAGAACGGCAAGGGGAGGAAGCAGAACTCAAGATCGACATGAACCGATTCAGGGAGAATGTAGTCCCACAACCCCCCTTGCCGCAGTCTCAAGAGCCACCACAAGAGGACCCATCTACGAAAAGACAAGCCGTATCTAGGGAAAGACGCAGAAAGCTAGTAGAGGAAGCCACGAAACAGCTGAGAGCCAAACCAGCCTTGCTGCCATCCGCACCCCTCCCACTTTGCCCTGATGATATCCCTACAAGATTCCATGCAGAACTGGTGCTGTGGGAGATACAAGAACAAGGAAAGGATCCATTCACCTTTAGTTTCCTCCTACCGAACAGTCTGCGGAGGGTCTTACCGCTCAAGGTGATGGATGAGGTGATCACGATCGGTGGCCGGTTGGGGCAAAGATGGCTAGAAGAGCGAGAAAAAACCCCGACCTCCTGGGGCAGAGAAGCGGCTGATTACTGGCAGAATAAAGTTTTTGAAGTCCACACACTGTACAGGGCTACAAAAGCCAACCCCTATGGAGGAGGCGAGTATGCGACATCAGTATGCTCGCCTGGATGGCATTTTGTAACACCCTGCCATTCGAGCAGAACAAACCCACCTACATGGCATTGCAATAGGCAACGTTTCAAATCTAAGGAGGGGGTAGTGCGCGGCCGCCACCTCCCAGAATTCAGGACTCACAGCCCACAGTAGCAAAACATAAAGCTCAACAGCCTAGATTTCAATGGAAGCCTAAGCAGCTGCAATCGCCACCTAGGAGTCGATGCCCCTATCCTCATAAGACCAAAAACTCTAAACCTAAGGGGCCAAGACGCAGTCAAAAAAAGTGCCACATAATCAAGCAAAGATGGGTCCCGAAAGCCCTCTTACGTGCACAAGGCTACTATGAGGGAAATACCTGGCTATGGATCCCTAAGGCCCACATGGCCAAGGGCACCATTCATACACCGCCCTCAAGCTTGATCAAACCGCGCTCCATCAACCCTCAAAACCACAAGCCACAGTGCTCTCCTGAACCACAACCATCCACCTCATCTACGCCTAGGGCCAAGAGAGTCCCACAACCCTATCGGCCCGAACCGCAGTCTCCGTCACAAGAGTCATCACCAGCCGAAGTCAGTCTCCCTCCCCAACTCCAACTTGAATGCAACAGCCCATTCATCGTGGCTGCTCCTAATCCACTCAACATCCAAGCAGCCCAACCACAAAATCACGAACCCTCCTAATCGCCCATCTTCGTTGTCAAAAGTTCTTATTCTGTCAAACCTCAACCACCTGTCAGCCTTACGCCCTCCTATGAACGAAAATCCTTTTTAGCGCTAGCCGTTGACCTCACTGAGGACACCGGGGATGATATGGTGGATTGTATTAAAAGACTAAATGAGACTTTCGTGTCACTCGCGCTAAGCTACGATCGCTTGGACTTAGGTCTATTAGAAGAACCCTTTGCAACAGAAGTGCAAAATATGCCTTGCCCTTGGGAAACCTTTGAATTCACATTCACAAAGGCTTCTCGCTCCACTGTTGAGTTGCTTAATAGCGAAATCTCCAAGGAGCAAGCCATCAAACAGTGCCTTATCACGTCATACGATCCACGAACCACTTTTGCTATCACTGACCAAGAAATCGTGGAGTTATCACAACTCGCTGATACTGGACCACCCTTCTTGAGGTAGTGGTACGCTCTTAGGTTGCAATGGGAAGTTGAAGGATGTCGCATAATGACCAACGCTGAGCAACACCGCACCATCAAAACAGTAGAGTATGATCCCACTTACGTCGTGCCCACCTTGTATAGAGTGTTAACCACTCTTCGTGGCCGACCCATGGAAGAACACATCAAAGGACACCCCTACCTCGATCGCTTGTTGACTGAGGAAGAGTTACACATTGCTAGCCGTGTTGACTCTGGTGACTTCCTCACAGATGTTCTCACATACATCACATACCTGGGAATTTGACCCTTTGATTTGGACCACGTAGCTCAATTGGAATACAATCCAAATTTCTATACTTGGCTCCTTCACAAGTAACTCCTATACCAACATGTCGAAAGCCCTTGACCTTTTGACCCTCAATCCTCGGGAGGATTCTTCTCAAGATGGAAGGGGAAGGGGTAAGGTGAAATGAGTCAAATGAGAAATGAATCAAAGGAGATAAATCAAAGTAAAATCAGTGAAAAACATAAACATGTATTATGAAAAAACGGATGGGGTAGAAAAATGGGCATGAAAACTTTGAAGTAAAGGGCAAAAAGTTCAAGTCTAAAAACAAAAATGTACATTTCTTCTTAATGAATTCATTCAAAAAGCATAGAGTTTTTCTTTTCCAGCAATCAACGAATTAACATGTGGAAAGCACTAATGAAAGTTACGATTTATGGTTCAGGAAATACGTCCGCTTACTCCTTTAGCCATGAAGGTTCTTCACTAGACTCCTGCTTCTGATCTAGCTTATTAAGCTTAATCAAGTGGACAGGTAGTCCCTTTCTAACTCCCTTTATGATCCGAGATGCTTTGGCCAATTGAATTTTTGGCTTTCCAACCTCCCCTTAAGTTGTGACCAATTCCCCTTCAGAGTTTTGAAAGGAAACTTGGCCCTTTCCACAATGAATGTGGGCATCCTTAGGTTTAAGCCAATCCATTCCAAGTAGACACTCATGGATACCTAGGTTCATGACCCTGAATTTGACCGAAGTCGACTTTCCTCCCAGAAAGAATCCCATCTTAGCAGTTTGCCTGGTACAAGTGACCTCACGACCATTTGCTAATTCCACAAGCAAGGTAGGTGCTTCTACTGTGGCTATTCCTAATCTTCTTGCACAAGCTGGTGAGATAAAGGAATATGTACTACCACAATCAATCAAGGTTTTGAAACCTTTACCTTGATAGTCCAATGGTGTCTAAATCACCAAAAACTAGTGATTTGGGCCTTTCTTGTGAAGGGCAGCATGGACTATTTCCCTCTCAAACTCTGCTTCCATGGTCGGATCTTCTTCTTCGCACATTTCCTTGTTGGCAACACATGCGGTTCTTTCTCTGCCTCGGGTGGTGGCTCCTTGGCCACGGGCAGTTCCTTGGAAAGGAGCTTGATGATGTCCTCTGCCAAGCTTGGGACATTGCCTTTTGAGATGTCCAGGCTCGTTGCAGTGGAAACAACGGAGATTTTGGCCATTGCTTTGGGTAGGGACAAAGTTGTTGACATTATTGGTCCTTGCTTTCTTTCTGTGTCCCTGGTTTTGCCCTTGAACTCTCTTTTCTTGGGGCTTATATGCTCCTCTGTTCTGATCATTATAAGTCCAAGTCTTGTTACTTCTTGGCCTAGCCTGCACCTCCTGAATTATGGACGCAGCTCGAATGAGTGCGTCCTATGGATGTGTTGGGCGCATAGATTGGAGGCGGGTATTCACACGTGGGTTTAAACCGGCACAAAATTTCGCCACCTATTGTGTCATATCATCTATGGCACATACTTCAGAAGTGAGACAAACTTTGAGTAGTATGCGTCAAGAGTCAGACCCAGCTATTTCAGCTCGCAGAACTCATTCATTTTCTGTGTGCGATACGCAGGTGGTAAGTATCTTCCTTGCACAACTTTTTTTAGCTTTTCCCAGGTAACAGATCCTTCCGAGATCCCTTGATCTCTACACCATTTCTTCCACCAAAGCTTGGATTCGCCGATGAGCTTCAGCTTGGCGAGCATTGCCTGGTTGGCGGGTGCAGTACCGGCCACTTCAAAGTAGTCTTCCATGGACTCTATCCAAATCTCAGCATCAGCTTAGACAGTCCTACCTTTCCTGTCAAATTCTGGTGGCTTGATCTGCTTGAGAAGAAACTTCTTCTCTTGGATCACGGCCGTACTTGATGTAGGGGATGGACTAGGAACTTGTACCTGGGGTTGGGCCTGGATAGAGGATTTTAAAGTTACCACTCACTAGTTGCTATGATTATATTTCATACCTAATTCAACTTTTAGCCAAGAAACCTAGCCACTTATCTTTTTATCAATTCTCATAGACAAGACAGCATTGATAAAAAGAAGTCTTAATACATTTATATGTGCACAACCCTTTCGGAGTACAATACTTCTTGGGATAGTAAAGCAACTGGTACATTAGTTCGGGGAGAATAATATTGTGTTACATTTAGCCATAGAAACTGGATAATAGTATGGTTTCGGGTCATGGATCTTCAAGAATCAATAAGTCATCGAAAGATTAGGGTATCCTTTTCTTTGGTACCCACTCTTCTCGTAGCGTCCCAGCACCTTGATCCTGTCGGCGAGGATTATGCGGGTCACTTCCTCGTATACATATGAGTTCAGCTCGACCCTCCGACCTTCGACATGTAAAGTTGTGTTTACGTGAGCCTCAACAAAAATGAATAGCTTCACGATCTTTAGGTCCTCCAACCACTTGATCCTCTTTAGGTTGGTTTGAAGGCATGCAAACCAGTGGGCAGCTATGTAGTAGATTCGTGAGTCACTTGTCCACCTCTGTTCCACGTACAAAGGCGATGGATTATAAATACGGTCTAGGATTTGATCATATCGATCCTTTGTCGATAATCAGAGGAATGCATCACGGTCATAAACATGACTGGGAACACTAAGAACCTGTTCCATGCTTCATAATTCTAAAAGACAACATCGAAAGTAAGGAAATGTTCTTAACAACAACATTTGATTTACTTCTTCTTATTAAGATTTCTTATAAAGGCAAATCCTTCGTTGGTTCACTTTGATACCAACTATAACGTGTCCACCTAATCCCCTTCAGGACACGTCTTAGTAGTCCATCGGAAAGAGAGTCTAGAAAGCTTCACCCGGCACTCCCATGGAATGTTACGGGGTTTGCGATCTAGGACTTTTTGCATCTGCTACGTAGCGGAAGTACTCCGGCCGTTCCCAGTTAGGAATCAGGGTTTCCCCTAATGGTCATTTTCCTAAATGGCAACTAGCATCAAACCCCAAGCGAACTACTTTATGCAGAAATGCCAGGGATGAAGTCGATTCATGCTACACTTGGTTCAAGGAGAATGAGAAATGAGAGGGATGCAAGGCTCGACTTCTTTGCCATAAGGCATAGTCCCGTTCCGGTTTCCCTAAAACAGCATAAACCAAGATTGTTGTAACCTAGACTCTAGGTCAGCACCCTTGCTATTCATTTTTTTTGAGAAGATCTCCTTGCTATCCATTACGATTGAGAAAACTTCCTGGCCAACCGGGACAACCCATCCGTAGGACGATCCATGGCCACATCCACCACACTTTCCTCAAGGTTGCTTTAGTTGTCTAGTTACCTACCACATTTAGTTGGACATGTCTCAAGTAGCTTCCTTAATTAGCCCGTTAGACATTGGTTCCTTCACGTAATCTTAGCACTTGACATAGAAAAGCAGTGTCAAACATGTTCCTTTTCAACAGGTTATCATGTTTATCTTTGGAATACATTCATAAAATCCAGCTCGCAGGCTAATCCATAATCCACCCAAAGGCTATCCATAATCCGCCCGAAGGCTATCCAGCAATCCACAGGGATTACTAATCCAAGATTCCGCCCATAGACTAGTATGCGGGCCTCAAGATCCAATCCCGAGTCACGTTGGCCTCTTGTACAGGGCCCGGAAGTCGAGGGATTTATGGCCAGAGCCTCCCTGGCACCCAAGCATCCTCCTGCTCCAAGTAGTGCCCAACGGAGAGACCTCACGCGGCGGGTTCGGTCCACGTTTCCAGCACGGCTAACAATCCCCTTGGTTAGGGTTAGGCAGACAGTCAGGGGTAACTGAAGCTGCCTCTCCCTTCAGGCCTTCAACGTGAAGCATTAAATATCTTTCTATCCTTTAGTTCCTTGAGCAAACAATGCAAACAATGCTTTCTAAACTATTACAAGCACAATCAATTCCACTAGTCGTTTATTTGGCCAACTGCTAAGGAGTGAATCCTTTTTCCCGAATGCATCTAGCATTTGTGATCTGGGATCAATTGCGACTTGGAAAGATCCCCAAGGGTTTGTTTATTAACAAATTTGTCCTTGGGTTAGGGCCATACCCTGTTAACCCAACTTAACCAATACCTTAGGTTTCATTAACAATAAATCCTGGCAACCATGTCGCTCCAAATTGTTGACTGATCCTTTGCTTCCAAGAAAATACCTAATTCCCTTATCTTAGCAAAATTTTCCCAAAAAAAAAGTGTTGTAGTAGGACGGCTACTCATCCTCTTGCAAGTTAAACTTGCATAACAATCTGCAAATCTCATTCCAAGGAATTTTCAACTCTCTTGTGATCAAACCACAAGATCATGTGACGTTGCAACTTGTTGCACAATTGTCGCATCTATTCCATGGGATCATTTCACCCATCGAACGGCGTCTTCTCGTCACGGAATCATGATTAGATAAGAAGGAGGGTTTAGGGTGTCTTCTTATCCAACCCATTCCCAATTGCACTAGGCTGACAACATTTGGTCTTAGGGGTTCCAACTCAATCCGAGATTCAACATTTGATCGAGTGATCCTTAGGGTAGAAACCCTAGATCGTTTCTTGCAAGCGCGTCTAATTGTCCCTACATTCCGTGAATGTGGGTAGGACCTTTGAGTATGAGGGTTTCGACTAGGTCAAGTCCTTAACGTGCTGAACCCTAGTTACCACTTGGAGTATTTATTGTATCGATTGAACCATCCTATGGGAATCCTTTGCGGTTTAGGTATTTTAGGTAATCCAGTTTACTTGTTTTGCAACAAGGGCGAACCAATCCTAGGGAGTTAATTTGATCTAAAAGGGGAAAACTAGTTGCATTATGTCACAATTCATGTAAGCACACGATTCATTGCCTCTACGTACGACTCGATTCAGAATCCCTAACTTTTCTTGTTAAGACCAAAGCGCATGTTAAATTTCGGCATAACTTCCATTGATCCTACTAGGACATGCATTCATGATTCATGCCACTAAGTTTTTAAGATTTTATGCTTAAATGAACCATGCAGCCTTTCCCTAACTACATCTCTTGATGAATGAAATTATTCGTAGGATGAATGTGCATTATGCAACCTTTCCTAACTACTATGTAGTTAAATAAGATTCATGCCAATTGAAGCTAGAGTTAACCTACTTCATGCAACCCTTAGGATCTTTTCCATGCTTTGCTATTTCCTACGGCTGATAACGACTTCCTTAATGAATCATTACAAACAAGATTTGTCTAAAAATGCGACATGCGATTTAATCTTTCCATGCCTAATCAAAGGTGTACTTTAATAATTTTGACCTTGTAAAGCTAGGCAATAGGCGTTCTAGACCGTCACTTTGAAATGCACCAATAAAGCAACTTGCTAATAAGGTCCTAAAATGCATAGACACCTTATGGTTTTTTCGTTCATTCCACTGAAAGTACCAATGACCAATCTTCATATCGTGAGTTACTTCTAGTAAATTTCAAATAGCCAATTTATTTCAATCGCATTCAGCTAGGTGGATTTGACAAGCATAAGTGCATCCTAGTTCCATGAAATAACCATGCATAATTGCAATACTTCTACATAAATCAAAAATAGGAAGAAAACCTGGACTTATGGGCTCGATGAAATATCCACATGAATACTAGGAGATGATCCTCTTGCAGGCGCACCTTGTGACTTTTTAGGGGCCATCGCAAACGTGATTTCGACTTCTAGTATGCCTTCGCGATCTACGAATTACTCGCTTTGGTATGCAGCCTTAAAATCTTTGCCCGTCTCCCTCATACGTGGAGATTCCCTCTTGACAGAAGTACCGACTTGCGGAATTGGGCTTATGGAAGGCCTTAGCGTTTGAAGCTTGGGCCTTCTTTTTTTCGGAAAAGAGGGGGTTCGCGAAAGGGTTCTTCTGAAGGGCCTTGCGGGAATGGGGACTTTAAACCCCGGGCTAGGAATGGTTTTATAGGAAATCTAGTGGGAAGGCGGCTTGATAAACTTTCTCTTCTTTTCAACAAAGTCCCGGGCTAGGGATGGGCTCGTGGGTGATCCGTGGAAAGGGCCTCTATAGACTTTCTCTTCTTCTCTTCAAAGTCGTGGGGGTGTAGGAATGGACTTATTGGGGGATCTAGTGGGAAGGGGGTTTAAGGAAGCCCCCCCCCTTAGAAGCTTCTAAAAAAAAGAAGCTTCTAGTAAGCCTCTGGCTGTTGCAGCAGCCACATGGAAGGGGGAGGATAATACATGGCGGATGACGTTGCTTGGGGGGTGATCGACTGACATGAAGCCTCAGCGCCACCTGCTGCAACAGTGGCAGTAGCAGAGAGAGTGGCGGCAGTGTGCTTGCCCAGCTGCTTGTGGCAGACGGTAGCAATGGCGCCCTCTGACTCGCAACAGCCTCCTCCTTTGGCCATGGCAGAAGAGCCTCACAGTCGCAGCTTCTCGGCTTCTTCTCCTCTCTCACGACATCTACTGCAGCCTTACGCAGCCTCCCTCCCCTCATGTTACCCCCGTAGGGGTGTTTTTATAGGTCAAAGGGGGGTTTTTATAGGTCAAGGGGGGGAGAGGGGAACTCCCCCACGTGGGCTGTGCATGCAGCCCACGTCTCCCCCTTGGTTACCACCTCTCCCACCTAGCCATCCCCTTGCCTCAGCCACGCATCGGCTGGGGAAAATTTAGTAAAAAATTTGCAATAAATTGCACCTTATCCACTTAACCTCGTCCCAAGAGGATGTTTCCCCGTGGCTATGCGGGTTTGAATCCTTGGCCTTGCTTTGCCAAGACGGAGTTCTCCATTTCTCGCGTGCAGTTATAGATTAACTACCGGTACTGAAGATAATCTTTGCACGAGTTTACAGTGCACGGGAGGTCAGTTTAGTAATATTTTTCAAATGGGAATATTACACTAAACTAATGCATGAAGTTTTAGGAATAGCTTGAATTGCAAGAATTTCAAGAAATTACTTGAACTACAAGAATTTCATGTAGTTACCCTAGGAATTTCAGGTAGTTACCTAAACTATAGGAATTTTAAGGCAGTTACCTGAACTGCATGTATTTTAGGATGGTTACTTGAATCCCAAGATGGAAATGATAGGCATAACCTAAATTGCAGGAAAGATGGGAAGAAGCTTGATAAAACTGAGAGGTCTAGCCAACAAAGGATTTTTTAGGAATAACTTGAATATCATAGGCTAAAGATCTAGTACTCCATCATTGCCGAAGTTAGAAGGTTGGCTCAAAGAAGAGCACATTCCTTTCAAACTTTAGATATGCTTCGTTATGGGTAAATCCAAGAAGAAGGAAAAGAGATGATGGGTATGCTTTGAGCATGGACGTACCTTAAAGTCTTGTCCATATGTTCATGAGTCATGTGAGAGAGGGATATCCTATAAGTATTTTTTGATGGTTTATCTATGTAAGCCATTTAATGGTATCCGCTCATGCCATAGGCTGAAAGTTAGGAATTGTAGAATTGAGTCCATTCATGTGGTTTTCATGAAGATTTGCATGAGTCACGTTCTATGACGCAGCCTACAACTGAGATGATTCAATGTCTTTCTTCTAAGTTTGAAAATGAGAGGAATGCACCTAAATTTACAATAGTTGAAGCTTTATCTGTCATTAATCGACTTCAAGAAGAGAAAGCGTGGCTTCAACAAGAGGTTTTTCATGCCAAGAATCTAATGGATTTGAAAGTGCCTTATTATTCTGAGGTCATTAATGCTCTTGAGGAAGTTGTTTTTTAAAAGGATAATGTAATTGCTAATTTGCATACTCAGTTGGCTTGTTCTCATATTCCAAAGCAAGATATTATTCTTGAGGATTTATATGCACAAACAATTGATATAGTAAATGAAGTAGACGGTGATGTGGAAGAATTATTTCTTCAAGAAAATGGTTCAATGGTACATGTGCTCAAAATAGATTTGAAGAGCATCATTCAAGGGTATCATGTGCAGCCTGTCAATGTTGGAAATGCAGTTTTGGAATAGCAAACTGTTCAATCTACAGGCCGAAATCTGTCAGGACAACATTCAAGCAATTTCCTTGAAGATCACGAACAATCTAAACTTCATGAAAGTGCAAGGATTGAATTGGATAAATTATTTCAGAATTCCAGAGCTATGTATCCTAATCTTGAGTAGTAGGAAAATTCCCAAAGCTAGGATACATAAGAATTTGAGCCTATAGCGGACAATGAAGATGTTGATGATCAAGATAATGATCAAGATGTTGATGTTTTAGTTCAGATTGATATTTTGGAGGTTTTTAAGTATTCTAATCGATTTGGAAATGAAGTTGAAGCCAATAGAATTATGCAAATACTTGCAATAGTGGATATCTATGTAGTTGATGTTTTGGCAAGAATGGTTGAGATTGTTCAGGATAAGCTTATTTTTTTTAGCATAGCAATGATGATTCTTGATGAGCTGGATGACATTTCTAGAAGTATATTGCAATTTTCTCTATCAAGAAGTGTTAAAGTTCTTTACGTGCAAGATGAGTTTTCAAGTTTGCTGGAATTTTCAAGTTTTCAATAGATTTCAACATTTCAAGAGTATTCAGGTTTCTTGGTAATGTCAGAATTTCAATATGGATTGCAACAACTTAAATCCTTACAACTTAAATTCTTGCAACTTGAATTCTTACAACAACAACCTAATTTCCTACTGCAAAAGAAATGGTATGGTACCAGCCTAAAAAGTAGGAAATGCAATAAGAAGTACACAAGCAAGGTGAAAAACAACAAGTACAACAACAACATGAAGATCAGGAGTTTCCAAAACCTTAAAATAGACTAGAAATTTAGCAGATGCAGGTTTTTTCAGTTTGGATTGATGCAAAGCAATATTTTTTAGGTGATATAGTATAGATTGAAGCTATGGATTAGTATGATGCAGATGTAGGTGAATTTTTCTATTGTTTTCTTTTACAGGTTTTCTTGGATTATCTTGCATATTTCTTTGGAGATGTAGTTTCATGTTTGAGATTTAAGTGGTATGGTATATTGCTATATATTTCTTATGATGTGGATGTTGGAGTGTCATCGACATATTTCCTTATCAAAGTTTCTACTCTTTGCCATTCGACTAGTGATTTATTGATTCAATCATGGTTCTATATCTTTGTTCTCTATGATATAGTATGGATGCCATTGTACTTGATTGGTTTCCAATATTGATGTGTTGCCTTGAAATGGTTGCAGTGTATTTCACTTTGCATTAGTTACAATTTTCACTTTACTCAAACTTAGGGGTGGTTATACAACTGCACCAGAGAGATTTAAGCATCCTAGAGGGGCTCTACTCACTACTACTCGATATCGCTTGTCAAGGAATGCAAGGCCTCTGGCAAGGTATAATTATGTTCTTTGGGCTAGTTTACATATCATTTAGTTGCATGCTTGTGGGTTCAAGTCATGACTATCCCATTTATCCACCGAGCTATGGCAGGTGTTAGGACTTGAATTCCATCGTATATTTAGCAATATTTTATACCTTAGAATTTGTGTGCATGTAATCTTTTGGATCATCATGTATGAAGTAGCCTTTATCTTTTGTATGATTTTTCACCTGAAAGTTAGGGCACAGGTCAAAAACGTTAGGCGGTTGTATTCGAGTAATCCTTATATGTTTTAGAATGAAACATGATGAGGGAGAGCACCCTAAATTGGCGGTTGCTATTTGATCTTATTGTTCTTTGGTTGTTCCCTGAGTATTGATGTCGTTATCTCTCATGTTATTCAACTAATGATTTATGGTGATAGTAAATAGTGTTACATTTACTGAGCAATTCTGTGTCATTGAATATGACAAATACTTCATCCTTGGATCTAATTACTCAATGTTATATGATATTAGTAATTGCAAATTTAGTCGAGAATTTTTCTGCAATATTGTGGTGTTTTGAGGCAAAGTATTGTGCCTTGATTGTTATGGGATTGGAGGAAGCCAAAACACTTTAGGTGTTAGGACTTGAATTCCACTGTATCTTTAGCACTATTTTATACCTTAGAATTAGTGTGCATGTAATATTTTGGATCATCATGTATGAAGCAGCCTTTATCTTTTGTATGATGTTTCACCTGAAAGTGAGGGCGGAGGTGAAAAACATCACGGAGTTGTATTTGAGCACTCATTATATGTTTAAGAATGAGACACAATGAGGAAGAGCACCCTAAAATGGTGAGTGTTGTTTGATCTTATTGTTCTTTGGTGGTTCCTTGAGTATTGATGTCGTTCTCTCTCATGTTTTTCAACTAATTATCTATGGTGATAGTAAACAACATGACACTTAATGGGCAACAGTTCTATGTCATTGAATATGATAAATACTTCATGCTTATATCTAATTCTTGAATGCCATACAATATTAATAACTACAAATTTATTCAAGAAGTTTTCTTTGATATTGTGGTGTTTTTAGGGAGAGTAGTGTGCCTTGATTTTTATGGCATTGGTGGATGTCAAAACACTTTGGAAATCCTGCTAGTTTCATGGGAAAAGTTCTCATGATTTAGGCTTCAGGCCTAGGAATAAGGAAAGAACTATTATTTGCCAATGTAGCAAGAAATTGTTAGGGTCAGCCTATGAATGGGGATAGTACTGGAAGTTATGTAATTGTTGATTAGAGAAAGCTGATCTTTTCCAAGAACATGTGGGAGATATGGTTTCTTTTTTGAATAAAAAATGTAGCAAGATTTTTCCAACATTCAAGGCATTTTTGCATCTTTAAGCATTTTTTTGCACTTCTACAAGTTGTAGGTATCACATCATTTCTACGTAAGACGCATCCTACAATTAAGTTGTTTGAAAGAGGACATTTTGAAGTTCTTATTCTTCAAGAATTGGATCTCTCCAAAAGTTTTCAATGCTATGGATTCAAGGTAGTTCGTTCAGGTTTCATCTTCCAATTTGAACTTCTTGCTTCTAATTCAGGTTGAAAATTTTAGAGATCTTATCATTTCGAGAGTTTCAAGAGGAAGGCATCATATCAGGATTCTAGGAGGGCATATTCATAAAGAAAGGAAGTCATGAAGTTCAAAGATAAGAAATATTGGATCTCAAATTTTTAGGACATCATATTTTTGTGATCTCAATTGGAGAAATAAAGGGGCTCTAATATCTAGGACAGTGTGTTTTTCAAGTTAATTATAATGTCTACAGCTAGTCTGTATGGTATTCTGTCAAAAAATAATTAAATTTTATCTTTATTCGTGAAAATTAAATTGAAACCTTGGAATCTTAATTTTTGAATTTCATGTGGTTACTTGAACTACAAGAATTTTTTTGAACTACAAGTAGTTAAGGGAGTTACTTGAACTACATGTATTTCAGGGTGGTTACGTGAATCGCAGGATGGAAATGATAGGCATAACTTGAATTGCAAGAAATATGGGAGGAAGATTCATAAAATTGACATGTCTAGCCAACAAAGGAGTCTTTAGGAATAACTTGAATATCATAGGCTAAAGATCTACTACTCCATCATTGCTGAAGTTAGAAGGTTGCCTCAAAGAAGAGTAAGTTCTTTTCAAACTTTAGATATACTTCATTACGGGTAAATCCAAGAAGAATGAAAGAAGATACATGGTATGCTTTGAGCATGTACATACTTCAAAGTGCTTTCCATATGCTCATGAGTTATGTCAAAGAGGGAAGTCCTGTAAGTATTTTTGCATGGTTGATCTATGTAAGCAGTTTAATGCTATCCGCAAGAAGTTCTCTTTAGCAATAAAGAAAGGTTCAGGTTCAAGACTCGATATAGCATGGGAAAATTTTACTTCATTTGAGATTGTACTTAATGATGCTTATGAATGGCATTATGATCATGAAGGCCAAAAAGTTAAGTCTTGATCAAGTTTGAAGCAAGTTGAGAGTTTGCTATGAGTAGTTGAGAAGCTCAAGAAAAAGTATTATGATGTTTTGGATTCGGATGAGGATTCAAGTTCATGTGATGATTATGATTGCTACCCTTTACCTATGGTTTTGCCAAAGATGGAGGCTAAGGGAGTGAGAGAGGACAAGAGCCAAACCAACCAAGAATCCTCAAGTAGCTCAAACCCAACACACGAGGTTACCAATGGGAGAGTGGAGCATCCTCGGAGCATCACACACTTTACATTGACAACTTGAAGGTATTTTCCATACTTTGGAGTCTTGCCAACTATTATAATCAATCTCAAATATTTTTTACTGAAGAAGAAAGAAGTGATGAAGTTATAATCAAGGAAGTTGATCAGTTTGGTGATCAAGGAGATCATCTGCATATTCAAGAAGATGATGTTGTCATGGATAACAATCATGAGGATTCTGGTTTTCTTATTGAAGATGCTATTATGGATGATTTTCTTGGTTCTCTTACTGGTTTTGAGGAAGATTATGCAGTAAGAGAGTCAAATTTCATTGAAGAGGCTTTACAAGAACTTGAACTGCCACTACCTGTAGTGCAAAATCCATCATTTTTGGGTGTACTAATCCAAGTCATTTCATTGTTCATCCTGATGAAATTCAGCCAGTTTTCACTTATGTAAATTTTCAAGCTTTTTGCCTATATGAGCAGTTTTTAGGACATCAAGCGTCAAGACAATAGCAAATCACTTTTCAGTCAGTTTTAGGATAGTAAGTGAACAGTTTTCAGCAAGGTACAACTTTACAATAGCAGGCTACAAGTCAGGAATTGCATAAATCAATCCATTCATGTGGTTTTCATGAAGATTTTCATGAGTTATCTTCTATGACTCAATCTTCAATTGAGATGATTCAATGTCTTTCTTCTAAGTTGGAAAAGGAGAGGAATGTAGCTAAAGTTGTAGCAGTTGAAGCTTTATCTCTCATTAATTGGCTTTAAGAAGGAAAATCAAGGCTTTAACAAGAGGTTTTTCACGTCAGGACTGCAATGGATTTGAAAGTTTCTTATTATTTTGAGGTCATTAATGCTCTTGAGAAAGTTTTTTTCAAAAGGATAATGTAATTGTTGATTTGCATACTCATTGGCTTATTCTCATATTCCAAATCAATTCTTAAGGATTTATATGCACAAACAATTGATATGGTGGATGAAGTAGATGATAATGTGGAAGAATTATTTCTTCAAGAAAATGCTTCAATGGTACATGTGCTCAAAATAGATTTCAATAATAGCCTTAAAAGTTTTGAAATACATAAATACTTCAGTATTTTCTTTCATGAACTATACCCAAAGTTTTCTAGAGCAATCATCAATAAATGTGACAAAATGGTTAGACTCCCAAATATATGTATATATAGCATCATGCATATTCTTGCTTACATCTCTATCATGTGAGAAGGGTTGCTTTACGTACTTTCCTAATTGACATGCTTCACAAACTTTATGTAATTCTGCAACTCTAAATGTTAGCAAACCCTTCGGATTGCATTAATTCCAACCTTTTTAGATTTGCATGTCTAGTACTTTTGTGCCATATTTCAATGTTTGCAACTACACCGTTGCCTTTAGCATACGTAACCACATTTATAACAGGGCCCTTCTAGCATCTAAAGTAAACATGTGGCCAACTTTTCTTTATTTTACAATCAACTTGCACTTATTATTGAAATCCTCGTCAAAATATCCCTTTGCATTAAATCTAACCTATACTCTTGTTCTACCATTTTTTACTACCAAAATACCAAATTCTTAGTGATGGATGGCACATATAAAACATCCAACAAACACTTTGTATGACCATCATGCAAGGATAATGGAACTTTTTCAATGTTCATTCTGATAAATTCAGCCAGTTTTCACTTATGTAAATTTTCAAGCATTTTTCCTATATGAGCAATTTTTAGGACATCAAGCTTCAAGACAATAGCAAATCACCTTTCAATCAGTTTTAGGATAGTAAGTGAACAGTTTTCAGCAAGGTACAACTTTACAATAGCAGGCTACAAGTCAGGAATTGTAGAAATCAATCCATTCATGTGGTTTTCATGAAGATTTTCATGAGTTATGTCTTATGACTCAATCTTCAGCTGAGATGATTCAATGTCTTTCTTTTGAGTTGGAAAAGGAGAGGAATGCAATTAAAGTTGTAGCAATTGAAGCTTTATCTCTAATTAATCAGCTTTAAGAAGCAAAAGCATGGCTTCAACAAGAGGTTTTTCATGACAGGACTCCAATGGATTTGAAAGTTTCTTATTATTCTCAGGTCATTAATGCTCTTGAGAAAGTTTTTTTTCAAAAGGATAATGTAATAGCTGATTTGCGCACTCAGTTGGCTTATTCTCATATTCCAAATCAATATATTATTTTTGAGGATTTATATGCACAAACAATTGATATGGTGGATGAAGTAGACGATAATAAGGAAGAATTATTTCTTCAAGAAAATGCTTCAATGGTACATGTGCTCAAAATAGATTTCAACAATAGCCTTAATAGTTTTGAAGTACTCAAATACTTTAGTATTTTTCTTCATGAACTATACCTAGAGTTTTCTAGAGCAATCATCAATAAATGTGATAAAATGGGTAGACTCCCAAATATCTATATTTATAGCATCAATTATATTCTTGCTTACATCTCTATCATGTGAGAGGAGTTGCTTTGCGTAATTTCCAAACTGACATGCTTCACAAACTTTATGTAATTTTGCAATTGTAAATGTTAGCAAACCCTTCGGATTGCATTAATTTCAGCCTTTTTAGATTTGCATGTCTAATACTTTTGTGCCATATTTCCATGTTTGCAACTACATCTTTGCCTTTAGCATACGTAACTGCATTTATAACAGGGCCCTTCTAGCATCTAAAGTAAACATGTGGCCTTACAATCAACTTGCACTTATTATTGAAATCTTTGCCAAAATATCCCTTTGCATTAAATCTAACCTATACTCTTGTTCTACCATTTTTACTACTAAAATACCAAATTCTTAGTGATGGATGGCACATATAAAACATCCAACAAACACTTTGTATAACCATCATGCAAGGATAATGAAGCTTTTTCAATGTTCATCCTGATGAAATTCAGCCACTTTTCACTTATGTTAATTTACAAGCTTTTATCCTATATGAGCAGTTTTTAGGACATCAAGCTTCAAGACAATAGCAAATCGCTTTTCAGTCAGTTTTAGGACAGTTAGTGAGCAGTTTTCAGCAAGCTATAACATTACAATAGCATGCTACAAGTCACGAATTGCAGAAATCAATCCATTCATGTGGTTTTCATGAAGATTTTCATGAGTTATGTCCTATGACTCAATCTTCAACTGAGATGATTCAATGTCTTTCTTTTGAGTTGGAAAAGGAGAGGAATGTAGCTAAAGTTGTAGCAGTTTAAGCTTTATCTCTCATTAATCGGCTTTAAGAAGGAAAAGCATGGCTTCAACAAGAGGTTTTTCGTGTCAGGACTGCAATGGATTTTAAAGTTTCTTATTATTCTGAGGTCATTAATGCTCTTGAGAAAGTTTTTTTTTCAAAAGGATAATGTAATTGTTGATTTGCATACTTAGTTGGCTTATTCTCATATTCCAAATCAAGATATTATTCTTGAGGATTTATATGCACAAACATATGATATGGTAGATGAAGTAGACGATAATGTGGAAGAATTAGTGGTACATGTGCTTGAAATAGATTTCAAAAATAGTCTTAAAATTTTTGAAGTACTCAAATACTTTAGTATTTTCCTTCATGAACTATACCTAGAGTTTTCTAGACCAATCATCAATAAATGTGAAAAAATGGTTAGACTCCCAAATATCTGTATATACAGCATCAAGTATATTCTTGCTTACATCTCTATCATGTGAGAAGAGTTACTTTGCATACTTTTCAAACTGACATGCTTCACAAACATTATGTAATTCTGCAACTATAAATGTTAGCAAACCCTTCGGATTGTATTAATTTCAGCCTTTTTAGATTTGCATGTCTAGTACTTTTGTGCCATATTTCAATGTTTGCAACTACACCTTTGGCTTTAGCATACGTAACTGCATTTATAACAGGGCCCTTCTAGCATCTAAAGTAAACATGTGGCCTTACAATCAACTTGCACTTATTATTGAAATCTTTGCCAAAATATCCCTTTGCATTAAATCTAACCTATACTCTTGTTCTACCATTTTTACTACTAAAATATCAAATTCTTAGTGATGGATGGCACATATAAAACATCCAACAAACACTTTGTATAACCATCATGCAAGGATAATGAAACTTTTTCAATGTTCATCCTGATGAAATTCAGCCAGTTTTCACTGATGTAAAATTTCAAGCTTTTTGTCTATATGAGCAGTTTTTAGAACATCAAGCTTCAAGATAATAGCAAATCACTTTTTAGTGAGTTTTAGGATACACTACAACAAAAAGGACTCATAGACGCACTTTTAGAAGCGATTTTTGAATATAGAGAAAATCTTACGGGCGTGTCTATCCACCTGTCTATTTGCGCATCTACCGTGTCGCGTCTATAATCGCATGTATGAACGAATTTACATGCAAAAATAGACGCGCAATAGACGCACATATACACGCGTGAATACATGCACATGATAAATCAAAATTGCTATTTATTTAATTCATTTTACGTGTCTATTAGCGTGTCTATTTGGCAGTTAGACATGCATATAGACACGCTTATAGACACGCTTTTACAAGCACCGGTAGACGCGAACGAAAAACAAAAAATCTCTTTTTTTAAAAAAAAGATATTTAATTTCTTTTTTAAATTTGAATTATGGAGCGCGTGTATAAGTGGGTGTACTCTGCACTGTAGACACACGTATAAACGCGCATTTTCTGCAATTTAGACGCGCGGATAGACGCGCAAAACAGAACTGGAAAAAAAAAACCAGAGAGCAACCACATGCTCTCTGTTTTTTTTTTTCCCCCTCCCATACATCAGATTGTGCATTTGGGAAAAAGACAATGTATGATCTTACAGGCACGAGAATTGAAAACAAAAGTCCATGTATTCATTATAGATCAAAAGCATTTACATGGGAAGTTTAAGTGCTTGCGACCTAAAGCGTGGCCGCAAGCAGTAGGCTCAAGGATGGATCATACATATACAAGAAAACAAGGCCTCATGAGGAGGTATAGTGCTCCTCTACGAATCTGAAGAAGAAACATCTTCGCTAGTACTACCATGGCTACTAGCGTCGCTATACTTTTAATAGGAAAGTAAGAAAAACATACCTCCTCTGGCTGTTGAATCCTCATGGCCCGGTTGTATTGGTCCTCATTGATGAGACCCTCCTCATAGAAGTGAAGCCATGTGGCTGCGCGGTTATGGCCTCGATGGTAACCTACCTCTCTAGGAGTAGGTATCGTACCAACGATAGTAGTCTGCAAAACAATTATGAGTCACAATATATTAGAAGAAATTATATAAAGAATTGAAAGAAATATAAATTTTAAAAAACTAGAAATCAAAATATACTTACAAACTCTGCCTCCCACGACTCTCTGCCTCCCGATCCGTAATGTGACGATCCCATGGTTTCCATTTAGATCCGTCGCACCTCTGCATGCTAGGGACTTTTCACTTTCTCTGATGCTTTCTTCTTGGCTTTCTTCCACTCTATGCGGTGGCACATAGGTGGTTGGCTATAGGCTCCATGCCCCTCCTCCTGCCTCCGCAGTGAGTCCCTGGCGCGTGTCATGAGGTGGGATCTTTTGTTGTGAAGCATATCCCTCACTTTTGTGCATCCCCAATCATCCGAGAATCACTGACCCTCAGGATTTGGGTACCTCCTATGGACTACCCTCAACACCTCCTGCCACAAGCCGCTTTTTTGATTTTTGAAGGCAATGAAACAATCTTTATACGTCGCATGCACGACGCTCCTCATGTACGCCATTAGATCCCTTCCTTCATCATGATGGAAGATGCCACCAGCATCTGTAACTCTATAGTACTGGCGTACAAGCTCCTCTACGTGATCTACTGGTGAGGGTGATTGCTCGCCACCTCCTAGGCAACCCCCACACAAGCCTCATCCTCCCCCTCGACTCTCCCTCCTCCCTCTTTGTCGACTACCCTCTGCCTCGTTGGATGCAGGTGCTTCTGCAGATGCTTGTGCTTCAGCTGATGCACGTACAGGTGTTGCACGTGGAGTACCTGCATATGGAGTACCTGCATGTGGAGTTTGGGAAGTAGTGCCAGGCAAAGACGTCAGAGGCATTCTAGACATGACACTAAACACCTTGTCCGCTGTGGGAGAGCGGCCAAGGTGTCTGGTCATCTCTCCCATGAAGTCTTCCCTACTAGGAAAACCTCCAAAAAATTCATTGATCCCCCTGCCAAACAAGGCCAATGTATCATTCATGCGATCCAAATCCGGGTCATTGCTAGATGAACCAGGATACGACATCTGCAAAAAAAACACAGGAAAAAGACAAATTTTTTTGTATACAAAAAATCATATATTACCTACATTTTCAAAGAGCTTTCTTTAGACATTGAGCATAAAACTTAAGTGCTAATGCTTCTCATAAACAAGAAAACTGATAAACACAAACATGGGATTGGTCACATTCATCATTGCAAAAATAAATTGTTTTTTATCAGAGATGGGAGAGCTGGCGTGTGTATAACCGCGTCTAAATTGTAGGTTAGACGCGCTCTCAGACGCGCTCCCAAAGTCAACCTTTTGTTCAACACATCTATATTCGCATCTGAGATGCAGTATAGACACGCTGTCAGATGCAAATTCCAGGTCAATCTACGCGCGCGTGTATCATCGCATGTAGATTGACCTGCACATGCGCTCTAAGACGCGCCCTCAGACGAAATGAGAGGAAATATTTTTTCGCGTCTATACATGCGTCTACACTGAAATGTAGACACGCTATCAAATGCGCTCAGTCGGCTCATTTTAGCCCGACGACCGCCATTGATGATTTACAAAATGCAATACATAATGGAATCAGAAATCCTAAATACACAGACAGAGCAGAGAGAGAAAGAGAGAAACAGAGAGAGAGAGAGAGAGATAGAGAGAGAGAGTCACCTTGGGTGTTTGGTGTGGCGGGTGGTGGCGTTTCTTCCTTCTCCTTCTTCCTCTCCTTGGTAAGTTACCCTCCCTTGATGCTTGCTTGCTGCTTCTTCTTGTTCTCCTCTCTCTTGCTCTCTCTTTCTTCCTCTCCTTGGCTTTCCTTTTTCCCTTCTTGTGTGTTTGAAATGAAAGAAGAGGTGAGTCATGAGGAGGTGAGGCATGAAGAGACTAGGTGAGGCATGAAGAGACTGCATGTCGGCTAAACTCAAGCTTCAGAACTGCAAAAAACGCATGAAAGGAAAGGTGCAGTTTGAAAAGAAATGATTTAAGTATGGTTTGAATTTTGACGTGTGCGTCTATTTTTGCATGTATATGCGCGTCTATTGTTCAGGTAGTCGCGAGTATAGACACGAACATAGACACGGAAGTAGATGCTAATATAGACGCATACGTAAACGCAGATATAGACGCGCATTTAGGCTTTATCATAATTTTTTGTTTTTAAGATAAGTTTTGATAGTGAATTCTTATCATAAGTTTTAATGTATTTATGATGATTTTTGTGTATTTAAAATTGACATCTTAGAATAATTAATATGCTAGCTTTAAGTTTTTATGTAAACATATGAATGACAAATATTTTGATGTTGTCATGAATTAGGTTTAATCATGTCGTCATCATCACCTAGTGCGGTGCATGCTAATGAGTCAATGAGCACATCCTCAAGTGAGGATGAAACATTGTGTCTTCATAATCGAGATGGATGGCTACGACGAACAATTAAATGCGTGTGTGATCATTGTCGAGGGTGTATTTTTCGAGCACGTCGAATTGCAATGTCACACCTCAACTTGTATGGAGAATGGAACCGAGGAAAATCACCAGTATTCATTGTTTTTTTTTACCACTAAGATTGCTAGTCTATGTTACGGGAATTATATATCAATGTACATGAAACTCCCTTTTGTGGTTGAGCAGGATGCGGTGCCACATCCTCAGATGCTCCCTCCCGAGCATCGAGAGGCTGCAAAACGTCGACGCAAGGAGGCAGAGTCTTCAAGAAGAGTAGAGACTGACGATCATGATAGTAGCCCTCATGAAATGCCCCATCAAGTCATAGAGGATGAGATTTTGAACAACATAGTACACTCTACGAAGCCAAATGATCCACTATATGTAGCATCATCTACTCTGTTGTATGAGGGTTGTACGTACTCCATTCTTTGTGCGTCCCTCGAGATACTTAACTTGCAAACAATTTATGGATGGAGTAATGTCAGTTTGGATGCGTTATTGAAGTAGGTATCAATTCAGTTTGGCTTATGAATCATAATATTAATTGTTCTATTTTGAAATCAGACAGAAATATATGTTGGTGGTTTTTTAACTCACTTTTAAAAATATATGTAGGTTATTATCACAAATGCTTCCAAAAGGAAACAAATTTCCAACTAAGAGAGAGCAAGCAAGACATTATTTGACATCTCTGGGAGGCCTCGATTATGTCAGGATCCATGCATGTGTCAATGATTGTGTCTTATTTTGTGGGATTCATGAGTTCGCACGAGAGTGTCTTGTTTGTGGCGAATCAAGATACAAAGTGAAGATGAAGTCAATGGATGTGCCTCGTAAGGTTTTGCGACATTTTTTGATTGTTCCACGTATAAAACATAGGTTCAAGTGTAAGTCTATTGGAAAGCTCATGTCATGGCATGCTAGTCATCGTTCAAGTGATGGGAAATGGAGGATCCCTGCAGACACACCGGCATGGCAATATATAGATAATTTGTGGCCCGTTTTCAAGGAAGAGCCAATAAATTTGAGATTTGGTTTAGGTATGGATGTGTAACGTGTCCACTAGTATCATCCAGGACACGTCTTAGCAGTCCATCGGAAAGGATGTCTAGAAAACTCCGCCCGGCACTCCAACGGAATGTTACGGGTTTTGCAATCTAGGTCTTCCCACGTCTGCCACGTAGCGGAAGTATCCTAGCCGTTCCCACTTAGGATCGATCGGAATTCGGGTTTTCCTGATTGGTCATTAGCTAACAGCAACTAGCGTCAGACCCGAGCGAACTACTTTACGCAGAAACGCCAGGTCCAAAGCGGATTCACGCTGCACTTGGTTCAAGGAGAATGGGAAACGAGAGGGATGCGAGGCTCAACCTCTCTGCCATAAGGCATAGTCCCATTCCGTTCCACTAAAACAGCATAAATCGGGTAAGACGTAACTCTAGGTCATCGCTCTCATTATTCGTTTTGATGATCATCCCACTGTTCTTTGGGATTTTTGAGAAAAGTTCATGGCTAACCGGGACCACCCAACCGTAGGACGGACCCATGGTCCATCCTCCGCACTTTCCTCGGTTTGTTTTAGTTATGTAATTATCTAACACATTAATTTGACATATAACAATAAGCTTCTTTAATTAATCCTGTTAAGCACTGGTTCCTTCACGTAATCTTATCACGTGACATAGAAAAAAAATATCAAGCAAGTTCTTTTTTAACATTTCATCATTTTATCTTTGAAATACAAGGAGTTCCGCCCGTAGGCTTGTCCATAATCCGCCCAAAGGCTATCCAGTAATCCCCAGGGATCACTATTCCAAGCTTCCGCCCGTAAACTAGTATGCGGGCCTCGAGATCCAATCTCGAGTCACGTTAGCCTCTTGTGCAGGACCCGGAAGGCGAGGGATTTACGGCGAGAGCCCCCCCTAGCACCCAAGCGTCCTCCTACTCCAAGTAGAGCTCAATGGAGAGACCTCTCGCGACAGGTTCGGTCCACGTTCGCGGCGCGGTGAACAACCCCCTTGGTTAGGGTTAGGCAGGTAGTCGGGGGTAACTGAAACTGTCTCTTCCTTCAGCCTTTAACCTGAAGTATAGGTACTCATTTAATTTTTAATTCATAATTCAAACAAAGCCCTAGAATCTCTAGCAAGCACAAACATTTCCATTAATCAACCGTGTTGTTTGGCAAACTGCTAAGGAAGTGTTCTTTCCTTTTGAGTGTATCAGCACTCGTTCCCAAGGTGTCTTGTAAATTGGCAAGATCCTTTACATTCTGGTGTAGGGCGTACCTTATTAACCCAACTTGGTCAACCCTAAAGTTCCTTAGATATGCTAGTTTCCGGTTTACAACTTTCCTTATTTATAAGGATATCCAAATATACGTCCTTTTTGCAAGATAACTTGCATAGGGATCTGCCATCCTTATTGAGGGTTTTTACCCTTTCTCCTTGTGAATCAATCACAAGACTAAATGATTTCGTACTTGCTGCGCAAGTCCTGCGATGGAATAATCCATTTTAGATCCCTTAAGCTGACGTATGTCTGCCCTAGGGTTTCTTTTTAAGAATCTAGGGAACAACCCTAGTTCTTTTTTTTAATGAAATTTTTTGACCCTACAATAAGGAAAGTAGTCAAGTGCTTAGGGTATAAATATCTCTATGTTTAGATTGGTTTGGTTATCTTTTGGAAGGTAATATTAATCGTCTTGTCACGGTTTTGCTATCCTTGTGACAATTTACTTTTCAGTCAATATAGTTCAATTTAAACTTCCTTTTTCCTTACAGATGAACTCATGTCAAATAACAAACATTTCCCTTGCTAAGATGTACAATTAGCAATGATAACTTCCTAGTAATTTGAGCAACGAAAGAAACCTATCATGAATTTAATCATTTACAATGATTCGTTGCGAAAAGGAATAAGACTAATGGTGCAAGATATAAATTCTATACTTTTAGGATTTAACTAAAATATACTACTATAGTAAATGGATAATCTTGCTCGTAATTTATAATGCTTGATGCAATTCGAAGGAAACTAAGTTCTATACATTATCATTCATTCAAATAAGCTAAACTCCTTCATTACAAATAACTCGGACAAATATATCCTATCCCTAACAATTTCTCTTTGCATGATCGACTTAAAACTGAATTAAAGCTAAGAAGAAAAACCTGGTTTTGGGGTGAGATATCCACATGGATACCGGGAGATGACCCTCTCGCGGCTACGCCTTGGACTTTCTTAGGGGGCATCGCAATTGTAGTTTTTCGGATGTGGAAGCAGCTCCACAACTCCTCCTAGGAATTCCAACGTTGCTTCCTTGCACCGCTTCTCGATAGTAGTTTTTGGAAGGCTCTCTCCTTGGAAGTCAGGGAAATTCAAAAGGGTGTTTCAGAGTCTTCTACGATTAAGAACCATTGAAGCCATGGGGAAGGCTTAATGGTCTTTTAATGACTTGCTCAAACGAGGAACGAAAAAGGGATGAAAAAAACACAAGGTGCAGGAGAGAACTTCAAAGGGGATATAGTAACCATAAAGGTTATAAATAAGGTCGAAGGACCCTTAAGTCAAACTTAAAAGGGGGTTTCAATACGCCACAAGGGGAGGGCTAGGGAAGGTATACATATGGAGGAAAGAGGGGTGGTTCCCAAAGAAAAGGGATAGGGATTTAAGGGATTAACACGGGGGGTGTGGTTTCAGGATGTCCAAGGAAAGGGTTTAAGGGTTAATACACGAGGGGTGTGGTTCCAAGGAAAAGGGGGCTTGAGGATTTATAAAATATGAAAAAGGGGCTTAAGGAAAGGGGCTATGTGACTTTTAAAAGAACGGGGGGCGGGGGGGGGGAAGGGCCTAAGGGAGCCCTTAGGGAGGAATTTTTAAAGGGGTGGGAGGAAGGCTTAAGGGTCGTGTGAAGGCCTTTTTAAGATAAAGCTTTCTTGAGGGGCGGAAAGGGGCTTATAAATCCCCCCTTAGAAGCTTTAGAAGCTTCTGGATATCACGTGGGGGGCCTTGATTGTGTGAAGGTGGTCGTGACGTGTCGAATTGCAGCCTGACGGCAGCCTGCTGGGACTACGCGGTGTGAGCAACTTCTTCTTCGCAGTGAGGGTGTCTCCAATCTCTCCCTCCCTCACAAATCCTTCCTCTCTCCCTCTCTGAAATGTTGACGGTGTCCCCTCAAGGCTTCATAGCAGTTCCTCTGTCCTCCTTCATCAGCACCGTGACGATCCTTCTCTCACCCTCCAGCAGCACAAGCAAGCTTCTCTCCTTATGGCGGCAGCATTGTACCGCGTTCTGCCCCTTACACCCTCCTCTCTTCTTATTTTTATAGGGGGGGAAAGAATCCCTCCCTCCTTACCTTTCATTATGCATGGAAAGGGAGCCAAGCAAGGTCCAGCGAGGAGCTTGCTGGCTCCTTCGTTCCACCTTACAAGCTCCTGCTTGACACGCCATCGTGAAGGTGAATTTTTATTATTATTTCCCTTTTAATATATTACATTCTCTCCTCCTTAGAAGAATCGAGATGTCCTCATCTCGATATAAACTGGGGATACTGATGGATGAGAGTGGCTTCATCTACCCAGGTGGCATCCTCTTCGGAATAATCTTTCCACTGGACGAGGCATTCTCTTAAGGTTCTAGATCTTAATTGTCTCTCCCTAACATCTAAGATCCTATCCGGCCTTAGTTCAAGGACTCCTTGACTAGGCATTACAATTTGTGGGTCATCAAGTACATGATTAGGGTTGGGTACATATTTTTTCAATAGGCTGATATGGAATACATTGTAAACCTTTAGGTTCTCAGGGAGTTGCAATCTATAAGCATTGGATCCTAGGCATTTGAGGATTTTGTACGGCCCACAATACCTTGGACTTAGCTTCTTGCATTCTCCTAGGGATAGAGAACTCTTTTTAGGGCGTACACAAATGAAGACCATGTCTCCTTCTTCGAAGACTCTTTCTTGACGTTTCAAACTTGCGTATGCCTTTTGTCTATCCTTGGCCGCTTGTATGTCTTGTCTTATTGACTTTATTTGATCGTCCATGTCTTCCAACATCTATCTTGACGCTTTAACTCTTAGGGTTGGATCAGAAAAGTTTAGGGGACTTCGACAATCATGACCATACAATGCCTGGAAAGGAGTCATCAGAATGCTCTGCTAGTAAGAAGCATTGTAGGCAAATTCAACTAATGGCAAGTATTGAATCCACCTCTTCGGCTCTCGACAGCAGTATGCCCTAAGCATATCTTCCATGATTTGATTTACTCGCTCTGTTTGGCCATCCGTTTGGGGATGGTAAGCAGTGCTAAAACAGAGTTGAGTCCCAATAGCTTCAAAGATAGCTCTCCAGAAGTGTGATGTGAAGAGAGAATCTCGATCACTAATGATTCTTCTAGGTAACCCATGTAGCTTGAATATCTCCTTGATAAACAATCTTGCAATGTCGAAGGCTTTATAGTTTGTCTTTACTGGAATCAGGTGTGCAACCTTGGTAAGCATGTCAACCACAACCATAATGGAATTGTATCCTCCTTGGACTTGGGGTAGGCCCACAACAAAATCCATACTGATGAATTCCCATTTCATTTGGGGAATGTCAAGCGGTTGCAGTTTCCCTGGCATCATGACATGTTCGGCTTTGATACGTTGGCAAGACAAACACTCAGTGACATATTTGAGAACGTCACCTTTAAGCCTCTCCCAATGGTAGCTCTTCCTAATTGCATTCAGAGTTTTAGCATAGCCAGGATGTCCTGCGAAAGGAGAATCATGAGCTTCCCATAATATCTTCTGCTTAAGTGACTGGCTTGCTGGTATACACAGCCTTGTTCTGTAATACACAAGTCCATTATCAATGGAAAATTCCTGATACTTAGCTTGCAACTTCTGATTCTGCTCCTTGGTAGATATTTCCTTTATCATTGTTTGGTAGGCCAAATCATGGCATGCTTCCTCTCTAGCTAGTTCAAGTATAGGGTTGTTTGGCATAGATACTTTTGTAGCCAGAGATCTGGCTGTTCATGGATTCTGCAAGATTAGGGAATTTAGGAATACCTTGTGTGACTGAGTGCATCGACAACTACATTCTCCTTCCCTGGTCGGTACTTGACTTCAAAATCATATTCCTCCAATACTTCAATCCACCGACGTTGTTTCATGTTGAGCTCGTTCTGGGTAAAAATCAATTTGAGACTCTTATGATCGGTTACTAGAGTAAACTTGTTACCCAACAGGTAGTGTCTCCAAAGCTTTAGAGCATGGATGACAGCTAGTAATTCCAGATCATGCATGGCATAATTCTTTTCATGACTCTTCAATTTCCTTGAAGAGTATGCTACTGGATGACCTTCCTGCATAAGTACACACCCCAAGGCCAAAATGCTAGCATCAGTTACTACCTCGAAATCCTTATTGAGGTCAAGAAGTTTTAGAATAGGTGCTGATACCAAACTTTGCTTCAATTTGTCGAAGCTATTTTGTTCGGAAGTTGACCATGTAATGGAAGTCTGCTTCTTTAGTAAGTCTGTAAGAGGTGCTGCAATCAAAGCATAGTTTTTGATGAAGACCCTATACCATCCTATCAATCCAAGAAAGCTACATATCTCTTTGACGGATACTGGTATTGGCCATTCAAGCACATCTCTGACCTTGGCTGGGTCTACTGATATTCCTTCTAATGATACTATGAATCCCAGATATTCAATCTGACGCTTGAAGAATGCACACTTCTTCATTTTTGCATACAGGTTATGAGACCTCATTGTCTCAAGGACAATCTGGAGTTGAGGTTCATGATCTTCTTCCTGTTTAGAATAGACTAAAGTGTCATCGAAGAAGACAAGTACGAAATCATCAAGATATGGTCTAAAGATATCTTGCATTAATCTATTGAAGGTGGCAGGTGCATTTGTAAGCCCGAATGACATAACCAAGAACTCAAAGTGTCCATATCTTGTATTGAAGGCCGTCTTTGGAATATCTTCTTCCTTGATCCTTATCTGATAGTAACCTGACCTGAGATCAATCTTGGAGAAGATCTTTGCAC
Source organism: Lygodium microphyllum (assembly GCF_053477565.2). Lineage (NCBI taxonomy): Eukaryota > Viridiplantae > Streptophyta > Polypodiopsida > Schizaeales > Lygodiaceae > Lygodium > Lygodium microphyllum. The sequence continues at coordinate 133,329,498 of NC_141156.1, forward strand.
CTTGAAGACGATCAAGAAGCTCATCTATTCTAGGAATAGGATACTTGTTCTTGACTGTTGATTGATTCAACCCTCAGTAATCAATACATAGTCGAAGTGTCCCATCTTTCTTTTTCTAGAATTGCACTGGAGCTCCCGACGGTGAGTTGCTAGGCCGGATGTAACCTTGATCTAACAGTTTCTTGAGTTGTTCCTTCAACTCAATTGCTTCCGGTATGGACATTCTATAAGGTCTCTTTGCAATTGGTGCAGCTCCAGGCACTAGCCTAATCTCATGATCTACTTCTCTTTGAGGCGGAAGTTCAATCAATTCCTCAGGGAATACGTCAGCGTATTCCTTTAGCCAAGAAGGTCCTTCATGAGACTCTTGCTTTTGATCTAACTTGTTGAGTTTGATCAGGTAAACGGGTAATCCTTTTCTGACTCCTTTTATGATCTGAGATACTTTGGCTAATTGGATTCTTGGCACTCCTGCCTCACCTTGAGTTGTGACAAATTCCCTTTCAGAGTTTTGAAAGGAAACTTGACCCTTTCCACAGTGGATGTGGGCGTCGGTGGGCTTAAGCCAATCCATCCCGAGTAGACACTCATGGATACCTAAATTCATGACTCTGAATTTGACTGAAGTATTCTTTCCTCCCAGAAAGAATTCCACCTTAGCAATTTGCCTAGTACAAGTTACCTCACGACCATTTGCCAACTCCACAAGCAGGGTAGGTGCTTCTACTGTGGTTATTCCTAAAATTTTTGCACATGTTGGTGAGATAAAGGAATGTGTACTGCCATAATCAATCAAGGTTTTGAAACCTTTACCTTGATAGTCCAACGGTGTCTGAATTACCGAGAACTGGCGATTCGGCCCTTTTTTGTGTAAAGCGGCATGGACTGTCGCTTTTTCAAATTCAGCTTCCATGGTCGGATCTTCCTCTTCTTCTTCTTCGCATCTTTGCCTATTGGCAATGCAAGCGGTTCTTCCTCTTCCACGGGTAACGGCTCCTTGAGTGCGGCCTGCACCTTGGAAAGGCGTTTGATGATGTCCTCCGCTAAGCTTGGGACATTGCCTCTTGAAGTGACCAGGTTCGTTGCAGTGGAAACAACGGAGGTTTCGGCCATTACTTTGAGTAGGAACAAAGTTGTTGACGTTATTTGTCCTTGCTTTCTTCCTTTGTCCCTGATTATGACCTTGAACTCTCTTCATTTGAGATCTGAATGCTCCTCTGTTCGGGTCACTATAGGACCAAGTTTTGTTACCCCTTGGTCTAGCTTGCACCTCCTGAATTATAGGCGCCGCTCGAATGAGTGCATCCTAAATATCTGATGGACGCATAGATTCGAGACAGGTATTTACGGGTGGATTTAAGCCCGCACAAAATTTGGACACCTGCTGCGTCATGTCCATCTGTGGTGCATACTTTAAAAGTGAGACGAATTTAGAGTAGTATGCATCAAGAGTGAGTCCTAGCTGTTTTAGCTCGTAGAACTCATTCATTTTCTACGTACGATATGCAGGTGGTAAATATCTTCCATGCACGGCTTTCTTCGACTTCTCCCAGGTAACGGTGTAATATCCCGAAGGCATGCATGAACTGCCTTGATAAAAATGAAATTGGACTGGAAAGTAAATTGTCACAAGGATAGAAAAACCGTGACAAGACGATTAATATTACCTTCCAAAAGATAACTAAACCAATCTAAACATAGAAACATTCATACCCTAAGCACTTGACTACTTTCCTTACTGTAGGGTCAATAAATTCGTAAAGATAAAGAACTAGGGTTTGTCCCTAAGGTTCTTAAAAAAAGAAACCCTAGGCCTGACATACGTCAGCTTAAAGGATCTAAAACAGATTATTCCATCGCAGGACTTGCGCAGCAAGTACGAAATCATTTACTCTTGTGATTGATTCACAAGGAGAAAGGGTAAAAACCCTCAACAAGGATGGCAGACCCTACGCAAGTTATCTTGAAAAACGACGTATTTTTGCATATCCTCCTAAATAAGGAAAGTTGTAAACCGGAAACTAGCATATCTAAGGAACTTAGGGTTGACCAAGACGGGTTAATAAGGTACGCCCTACACCAGAATGTAAAGGATCTTGCCAATTTACAAGACACCTTGGGAACGAGTGTTGATACACTCAAAAAGGAAAGAATACTTCTTTAGCAGTTTGCCAAACAACACGATTGATTAATGAAAATGTTTGTGCTTGCTAGAGATTTTAGGGCTCTGTTTGAATTATGAATTATAAATTAAATAAGTACCTATACTTCAGGTTAAAGGCCTGAAGGAAGAGGCAGTTTCAGTTACCCCCGACTACCTACCTAACCCTAACCAAGGGGGTTGTTCACCGCACCGAAAACGTGGACCGAACCTGCCGCGAGAGGTCTCTCCGTTGAGCTCTACTTGGAGTAGGAGAACGCTTGCGTGTGCCAGGGGGGGCTCTGGCCGTAAATCCCTCGCCTTCCTGGTCCTGCACAAGAGGCTAACGTGACTCGGGATTGGATCTCGAGGCCCGCATACTAGTTTACGGGTGGAAGCTTGGAATAGTGATCCCTAGGGATTACTGGATATTGTTTTTCTATGTCACGTGATAAGATTACGTGAAGGAACCAGTGCTTAATAGGATTAATTAAAGAAGATGATTGTTATATGTCAAATTAATGTGTTAGATAATTACATAACTAAAACAAATCGAGGAAAGTGCGGAGGATGGGCCATGGGTCCGCGTCCTACGGTTGGGTGGTCCCTGTTAGCCAGGAACTTTTCTCAAAAATCTCGAAGAACAACGGGATGATGATCATCATCAAAACGAATAACGAGAACGATGACCTAGAGTTATGTCTTACCCGATTTACGCTGTTTTAGGGGAACGGAATGGGACTATGCCTTATGGCAGAGAAGTTGAGCCTTGCATCCCTCTCGTTTCCCATTCTCCTTGAACCAAGTGCAGCGTGAATCCACTTCGGACCTGGCGTTTCTGTGTAAAGTAGTTCGCTCGGGTCTGACGCTAGTTGCTGTTAGCTAATGACCAATCATGAAAAACCTAAGTCCGGTCAGTCCTAAGTGGGAATGGCCAGGATACTTCCGCTACGTGGCAGACGCGGGAAGACCTAGATCGCAAAACCCATAACATTCCATGGGGGTGCTGGGCGGAGTTTTCTAGATATCCTTTCCGATGGACTACTAAGACGTGTCCTGGATGATACTAGTGGACACGTTATAGTTGGTATAAGAGACGACCAATAACGGAATTGCTTTTATAAAATCTCAATTAAATGAAGTAAAGAAATTGCTGCTGTCCAAACATTTCCTTACCTTCAATGCTGTCTTGCAGAGTTATGAAGCGTGGAACAAATTTTTGGTATTTCGGGTCATGTTTATGACTGCAATGCATTCTCCGCTTTATAGACAAAGAATTGGGATGATGAACATCCTGGAGCAGATTTATAATCCATCACCTTTATACATAGAACGAAGATGGACGGGGTCTTCAGGAATCTACTATATAGCCGCCCACCTATTTGTTTATCTAGAGACCAACCTAAAGAGGATCAAGTGGTTGGAAGACTTGAAAGTCGTGAAGCTGTTCATTTTTGTGGAAGCTCACGTAAATTCAACTTTACATATTCAAGGTCGGAGGGTTGAAATGAACTCATATGTATATGAGGAAGTAACCCGTGTAATCGCAGCCGACAGGATTAAAGTGTTGGGCCGCCATGAGAAGTATGGATTCCAATGGAAAGGGTATCCTGAACTTCCAATGAATTATTGATTCCTAAAGATCCATGACCCAAAACCCTACTATTACACAGTTCCTGTAGACAAATGCAATATAACATTGTTCTCCCCAAACTGAATGTAATGATTGGCTTATCATCACACAAAACATTGTATAAGGCTATGCCCATGTAAATACAAATAAAGACTTCTTTTTATCAATATCTGGCTGTGCATAAGAGTTGTTAAAAAGTTAAGTAGCTTCATTGTTTACGAGATAGCAGAACTAAAAATGAAAGATAAGCGAACGTCGATTATCATATAATAATGTTAAGAAAACTTTTATCCAGGCACAACCCCAGGTACAGGTTCCAAATTCGCCTCCTACATCAAGTACTACTATGACCCAGGAGAAGAAGTTCCTCCTTAAGCAGATAAAGCCACCCGAGTTTGACGGGAGAGGCAGATTCGTCCAGGCTAATGCTGAAATTTGGATTGAATCCATGGAGGATTACTTTGAAGCAGCTGGTACTGCACCTACCAATCAGGCCATGCTCGCCAAGTTAAAGCTCACCGGCGAAGCCAGACTTTGGTGGAAGCAATGGTGCAGGGATCAAGGGATTTCAGAGGGGTTCGTTACCTGGGAGAAATTAAAGAAAGCCGTGCAGGGAAGACAGTTACCACCTGCATATCGTACGCAGAAAATGAATGAGTTCTACGAGCTAAAATAGCTAGGACTCACTCTTGACGCATACTACTCTAAATTCGTCTCACTTTTAAAGTATGCGCCACAGATGGACATGACACAGCAGGTGTCCAAATTTTGTGTGGGCTTAAATCCACCCGTAAATACCCGTCTCGAATCTATGCATCCATCAGATCTTCAAGATGCACTCATTCGAGCGGCGCCTATAATTCAGGAGGTGCAAGCTAGACCAAGGGGTAACAAAACTTGGTCCTATAGTGACCCGAACAGAGGAGCATTCACACCTCAAATGAAGAGAGTTCAAGGTCATAATCAGGGACAAAGGAAGAAAGCAAGGACAAATAACGTCAACAACTTTGTTCCTACTCAAAGTAATGGCCGAAACCTCCATTGTTTCCACTACAACGAACCCGGTCACTTCAAAAGGCAATGTCCCAAGCTCAGCAGAGGACATCGTCAAACGCCTTTCCAAGGTGCAGGCCGTGGTCAAGGAGCCGTTACCCATGGAAGAGGAAGAACCGCTTGCATTGCCAATAGGCAAAGATGTGAAGAAGAAGAAGAGGAAGATCCGACTATGGAAGCTGAATTCGAAAAAGCGACAGTCCATGCCGCTTTACACAAGAAAGTACCGAATCGCCAGTTCTCGGTGATTCAGACACCGTCGGACTATCAAGGTTTAGGAATAACCACATTCCTTTATCTCACCTACCCTACCGTCGGACTATCAAGGTTTAGGAATAATCAATATGTGCAAAAAGTTTAGGAATAACCACAGTAGAAGCACCTACACTGCTTGTGGAGTTGGCAAACGGTCGTGAGGTAACTTGTACCAGGCAAACTACTAAGGTGGAATTCTTTCTGGGAGGAAAGAAGACTTCAATCAAATTCAGAGTCATGAATTTAGGTATCCATGAGTGTCTACTCAGGATGGATTGGCTTAAGCCCAGCGACGCGCACATCCACTGTGGAAAGGTGGCAAGTTTCCTTTCGAAACTCTGAAAGGGAATTTGTCACAACTCAAGGTGAGGCAGGAGTGCCAAGAATCCAATTAGCCAAAGTATCTCGGATCATAAAAGGAGTCAGAAAAGGATTACCCGTTTACCTGATCAAAACTCAACAAATTAGATCAAAAGCAAGAGTCTCATGAAGGACCTTCTTGGCTAAAGGAATACGCTGATGTATTCCTTGAGGAATTGATTGAACTTCCACCTCAAAGAGAAGTAGATCATGAGATTAGGCTAGTGCCTGGAGCTGCACCAATTGCAAAGAGACCTTATAGAATGTCCATACCGGAAGCAATTGAGTTGAAGGAACAACTAAAGCAACTGTTAGATCAGGGTTACATCCGGCCTAGCAACTCACCATGGGGAGCTCCACTACTATTCCAGAAAAAGAAAGATGGGACACTTCCACTATGTATTGATTACCGAGGGTTGAATCAATCAACAGTCAAGAACAAGTATCCTATTCCTAGAATAGATGAGCTTCTTGATCGTCTTCAAGGTGCAAAGATCTTCTCCAAGATTGATCTCAGGTCACGTTACTATCAGATAAGGATCAAGGAAGAAGATATTCCAAAGACGGCCTTCAATACAAGATATGGGCACTTTGAGTTCCTGGTTATGTCATTCGGGCTTACAAATGCACCTGCCACCTTCAATAGATTAATGCAAGATATCTTTAGACCATATCTTGATGATTTCGTGCTTGTCTTCTTCGATGACACTTTAGTCTATTCTAAACATGAAGAAGATCATGAACCTCAACTTCAGATTGTCCTTGAGACAATGAGGTCTCATAAGTTGTATGAAAAAATGAAGAAGTGTGCATTCTTCAAGCATCAGATTGAATATCTGGGATTCATAGTATCATCAGAAGGAATATCAGTAGACCCAGCCAAGGTGAGAGATGTGCTTGAATGGCCAATACCAGTATCCGTCAAAGAGATACGTAGCTTTCTTGGATTGACAGGATGGTGTAGGGTCTTCATCAAAAACTATGCTTTGATTGCAGCACCTCTTACAGACTTACTAAAGAAGTAGACTTCCATTACATGGTCAACTTCCGAACAAAATAGCTTCGACAAATTGAAGCAAACTTTGGTATCAGCACCTACTCTAAAACTTCATGACCTCAATAAGGAGTTTGAGGTAGTAACTAATGCTAGCATTCTTGCCTTGGGGTGTGTACTTATGAAGGAAGGTCATCCAGTAGCATACTCTTCAAGGAAATTGAAGAGTCATGAAAAGAATTATGCCACGCATGATCTGGAATTACTAGTTGTCATCCATGCTCTAAAGCTTTGGAGACACTACCTGTTGGGTAACAAGTTTACTCTAGTAACCGATCATAAGAGTCTCAAATGGATTTTTACCCAGAACGAGCTCAACATGAAACAACGTCGGTGGATTGAAGTATTGGAGGAATATGATTTTGAAATCAAGTACCGACCAGGGAAGGATAATGTAGTTGTCGATGCACTCAGTCACACAAGGTATTCCTAAATTCCCTAATCTTGCAGAATCCATGAACAGCCAGATCTCTGGCTACAAAAGTATCTATGCCAAACAACCCTATACTTGAACTAGCTAGAGAGGAAGCATGCCATGATTTGGCCTACCAAACAATGATAAAGGAAATATCTACCAAGGAGCAGAATCAGAAGTTGCAAGCTAAGTATCAGGAATTTTCCATTGATAATGGACTTGTGTACTACAGAACAAGGCTGTGTATACCAGCAAGCCAGTCACTTAAGCAGAAGATATTATGGGAAGCTCATGATTCTCCTTTCGCAGGACATCCTGGCTATGCTAAAACTCTTAATGCAGTTAGAAAGAGCTACCATTGGGAGAGGCTTAAAGGTGACGTTCTCAAGTATGTCACTGAGTGTTTGTCTTGCCAACGTATCAAAGCCGAACATGTTATGATGCCAGGGAAACTACAACCGCTTGACATCCCCCAAATGAAATGGGAATTCATTAGTATGGATTTTGTTGTAGGCCTACCCCAAGTCCAGGGAGGATACAACTCCATCATGGTTGTGGTTGACATGCTTATTAAGGTTGCACACCTTATTCCAGTAATGACAAGCTATAAAGCCTCAGACATTGCAAGATTGTTTATCAAGGAGATATTCAAGCTACATGGGTTACCTAGAAGAATCATTAGTGATCGAGATTCTCTCTTCACATCACACTTCTGGAGAGCTATCTTTGAAGCTATTGGGACTCAACTCTATTTTAGCACCGCCTACCATCCCCAAACGGATGGCCAAACAGAGCGAGTAACTCAAGTCATCGAGGATATGCTTAGGGCATACTGCTGTCGAGAGCCGAAGAGGTGGATTCAATACTTGCCTTTGGTTGAATTTTCCTACAATGCTTCTTACCAGCAAAGCATTCAGATGACCCCTTTTCAAGCATTATATGGTCATGATTGCAGAAGTCCCCTAAATTTTTCTGATCCAACCCTAAGAGTTGAAGCGTCAAGACAGATGTTGGAAGACATGGATGATCAAATAAAGTCAATAAGACAAGACATACAAGCAGCTAAGGATAGACAAAAGGCATACGAAGATTTGAAACGTTAAGAAAGGGTCTTCAAAGAAGGAGACATGGTCTTCATTCGAGTACGCCTTAAAAAGAGTTCTCTATCCCTAAGAGAATGCAAAAAGCTAAGCCCAAGGTATTGTGGGCCATACAAAATCCTCAAATGCCTAGTACCCAATGCTTATAGATTGCAACTCCCTGAGAACCTAAAGGTTCACAATGTATTTCATATCAGCCTATTGAAAAAATATGTACCCAACCCTAATCATGTACTTGATGATCAACAAATTGTAATGCCTAGTCAAGGAGTCCTTGAACTAAGGCCGGATAGGATCTTAGATGTTAGGGAGAGATAGTTAAGATCTAGAATCTTAGGAGAATGCCTCGTCGAGTGGAAAGATTATTCCGAAGAGGATGCCACTTGGGTAGATGAAGGCACTCTCATCAAATATCCCCAGTTTATCTCGAGATGAGGACATCTCGATTCTTCTAAGGGGGAGAGAATGTAATATCCCGAAGGCACGCATGAACTGCCTTGATAAAAATGAAATTGGATAAATGAAAAAAAATAATTTCTCTTTTTCCCCTTATCCCCCAGCCGACTGACGAGCTGGAGGGGGAGGGGAATAGAAGGAGTGATTAAGCTCCTTGGTGGAGCTTGGAGTGAGGAAGAAGGCATGTGTGATGCCACGCAGGGGAGGGAGGATCCCCCTCCCCTCCCCTATTTAAATCAAGGGGGCACACACTGAAGGGGGTGCTATCGCCTGTTGTTGCTGTGAGGAGAGAGTGTTGTCGCCGGCTGATCTACGAGGAGAGAGAGAATCTCTTTGTTCAACTCGTGAGGGAGGGAATTTGTCGTTGCTGCCGCTGTATACCAGGCTGTCGATGCCCTCTACCGTCATGACTACGCCTCCGAGCATCAGAACACCATCGATCGGCGTCATTTCCTTTCTTCCCCCCCACGTGGCGTAGAAGCCTTAGAAGCTTCCTAGGGGAAGCTTCTAAGGGGCCTGTTAAGCCCCCTTTCCCCCTTAAGCCCCTTCCTTGGCTTTGGGAACCAACCCCCCCCGCCGTGTTTTATTCCTTTAAGCCCCCTTTCATCCCCTGTGTCCTAAAACCTCCCAAGACCCCCTTCTTGTGCCTTACGAAACCTTTTTTCTATTACCCCCCCCCCGTGTTTAAAGCATTATATACCCCTTCCCATAGTTGGAACCCAAGCCTCGTGTTTTTTTTTAATTTTCCTTTAGCCCTTCCTCATTGGCCTCGGAATCATTTCCCCCCTACGTGTGTAAACCCTCATAAGCCCCTTTTCTCCTAAAATTTCCTAAGGGTCCTTAGACCCTTACTTATAACCTTTACGGTTATTATTTTCCTTAGAGCTCTCCTGCACCTTGTGTCTTTTCCACACCTTTTTTTTCCCGTTCGTGCGAGCTTACAAAGGCCATTAAGCCTTCCCCATGGCTTCAATGCGTCTTAGTCGTAAAAGATTCTAAAACACCCTTTCAAATTCCCGAATTCAAGGAGGGAGCCTTTCAAAAAAACTACTTTTGACGAACGATGCAAGGGAGCGACGGTGGAATTCTAAGGAGGAGTTGTAAAGCTGCTTCCACGTTCAAAAAAACTACAATTGCGATGCCTCCTAAGAAAGTCCAAGGCGTAGCCGCGAGAGGGTCATCTCTCGGTATCCATGTGGATATCTCACCCCAAAATCAGGTTTTTCTTCTTGGCTTCAATTCGGTTTTAAGTCGATCATGCAAAGAGAATAGTATAGAATTTATATCTTGCACCATTAGTCTTATTCCTTTTCGCAACGAATCATTGTAAATGATTAAATTCATGATAGGTTTCTTTCATTGCTCAAATTACTAGGAAGTTATCATTGCTAATTGTACATCTTAGCAAGGGAAATGTTTGTTATTTGACATGAGTTCATCTGCAAGGAAAAATGAAGTTTAAATTGAACTGTATTGACTGAAAAGTAAATTGTCACAAGGATAGCAAAATCATGACAAGACGATTAATATTACCTTCCAAAAGATAACCAAACCAATCTAAACATAGAAACATTCATACCCGAAGCACTTGACTACTTTCCTTACTGTAGGGTCAATAAATTCGTAAAGATAAAGAACAAGGATTTGTCCCTAAGGTTCTTAAAAAAAGAAACCCTAGGCCTGACATACGTCAACTTAAAGGATCTAAAACAGATTATTCCATCGCAGGACTTGCGCAATAAGTACGAAATAATTTAGTCTTGTGATTGATTCACAAGGAAAAAGGGTAAAAACCCTAAACAAGGATGGCAGACCCTACGCAAGTTATCTTGAAAAAGGACGTATTTTTGCATATCCTCCTAAATAAGGAAAGTTGTAAACCGGAAACTAGCATATCTAAGGAACTTAGGGTTGACCAAGACGGGTTAATAAGGTACGCCCTACACCGGAATGTAAAGGATCTTGCCAATTTACAAGACACCTTGGGAACGAGTGCTGATACACTCAAAAAGGAAAGAACACTTCTTTAGCAGTTTGCCAAACAACACGGTTGATTAATGGAAATGTTTGTGCTTGCTAGAGATTTTAGGGCTCTGTTTGAATTATGAATTACAAATTAAATAAGTACCTATACTTCAGGTTAAAGGCCTGAAGGAAGAGGTAGTTTCAGTTACCCCCAACTACCTGCCTAACCCTAACCAAGGGGGTTGTTCACCGCGCCGGGAACGTGGACCGAACCTGCCACGAGAGGTCTCTCCGTTGAGCTCTACTTGGAGTAGGAGGACGCTTGGGTGCTAGGGGGCTCTGGCCGTAAATCCCTCACCTTCCGCGTCCTGCACAAGAGGCTAACGTGACTCGGGATTGGATCTCGAGGCCTGCATACTAGTTTACGGGCGGAAGCTTGGAATAGTGATCCCTGGGGATTACTGGATAGCCTTCGGGCGGATTATGGACAAGCCTACGGGCGGAACTCCTTGTATTTCAAAGATAAAATGATGAAATGTTAAAAAAGAACTTGCTTGATATTGTTTTTCTATGTCACGTGATAAGATTACGTGAAGGAACCAGTGCTTAACAAGATTAATTAAAGAAGCTCATTATTATATGTCAAATTAATGTGTTAGATAATTACATAACTAAAACAAACCAAGGAAAGTGCGGAGGAAGGGCCATGGGTTCGTCCTATGGTTGGGTGGTCCCGGTTAGCCAGGAACTTTTCTCAAAAATCTCAAAGAACAGCGGCATGATCATCATCATCAAAACGAATAGCGAGAACGATGACCTAGAGTTACATCTTACCCGATTTACGCTATTTCAGGGGAACAGAATGGGACTATGCCTTATGGCAGAGAGGTTGAGCCTTGCATCCCTCTCGTTTCCCATTCTCCTTGAACCAAGTGTAGCGTGAATTCGCTTCGGACCTGGCGTTTCTGCGTAAAGTAGTTCGCTCGGGTCTGACGCTAGTTGCTGTTAGCTAATGACCAATCATGAAAAACCTAATTCCGATCCTAAATGGGAATGGCCAGGATACTTCCGCTACATGGCAGACGCGGGAAGACCTAGATCGCAAAACCCGTAACATTCCATGGGAGTGCCGGGCGGAGTTTTCTAGATATCCTTTCCGATGGGCTGCTAAGACGTGTCTTGGATGATACTAGTGGACACGTTACAAACGGACCCCTCTGAAATCCCTTGATCCCTGCACCATTGCTTCCACCAAAGTCTGGCTTCGTCGGTGAGCTTTAACTTGGCGAGCATAGCCTGATTAGTACGTGCAGTACCAGCTGCTTCAAAGTAATCCTCCATGGATTCAATCCAAATTTCAGCATAAGCCTAGACGAATCTGCCTCTCCCATCAAACTCAGGTGGCTTTATCTGCTTGAGGAGGAACTTCTTCTCTTGGGTCACAAGAGTACTTGATGTAGGAGGCGAATTTGGAACTTGTACCTGGGGTTGTGCGTGGATAAAAGTTTTCTTAACGTTATTATATGATAATCGACGTTACCTTATCTTTCATTTTTAGTTCAGCTATCTCGTAAACAATGTAGCTACTTAACTTTTTAAAAAATCTTATGCACAGCCAGATATTGATAAAAAGAAGTCTTTATTTGTATTTACATGGGCATAGCCTTTTTGAATACAACGTTTCGTGTGATGATAAGCCAATCATTACATTCAGTTTGGGGAGAACAACGTTGTATTGCATTTGTCTACAGGAACTGTGTAATAGTAGGGTTTTGGGTCATGGATCTTTAGGAATCGATAATTCATTGGAAGTTCAGGATACCCTTTCCGTTGGAATCCATACTTCTCATGGTGGCCCAACACTTTAATCCTGTTGGCTGGGATTACACGGGTTACTTCCTCATATACATATGAGTTCATTTCAACCCTCCGACCTTGAATATGTAAAGTCGAATTTACGTGAGCTTCCACAAAAATGAACAGCTTCACGACTTTCAAGTCTTCCAACAACTTGATCCTTTTTAGGTTGGTCTGTAGATAAGCAAACCAGTGGGTAGCTATATAGTAGATTCCTGAAGACCCCATCCATCTTCGTTCTATGTATAAAGGTGATGGATTATAAATCTGCTCCAGGATGTTCATCATCCCAATTCTTTGTGTATAAAGGGGAGAATGCATTGCAGTCATAAACATGACCCGAAATACCAAAAACTTGTTCCACGCTTCATAATTCCGCAAGACAGCATTGAAGGTGAGAAAATGTTGGTACAGCAACAATTTCTTTACTTCATTTTATTGAGATCTTATAAAAACAATTCCATTGTTGGTCGGCTTTGATACCAACTGTAACGTGTCTACTAGTGTCATCCAGGACATGTCTTAGCAGTCCATCGAAAAGGATGTCTAGAAAACTCCGCCCGGCACTCCCATGGAATGTTACGGGTTTTGCGATCTAGGTCTTCCCGCGTCTGCCATGTAGCGGAAGTATCCTGGCCGTTCCCACTTAGGATCGATCGGAATTAGGGTTTTCCTGATTGGTCATTAGCTAACAACAACTAGCGTCAAACCCGAGCGAACTACTTTACGCAGAAACGCCAGGTCCGAAGCGGATTCACGCTGCACTTGGTTCAAGGAGAATGGGAAACGAGAGGGATGCGAGGCTCAACCTCTCTGCCATAAGGCATAGTCCCATTCCGTTCCCCTAAAACAACGTAAATCGGGTAAGACGTAACTCTAGGTCATCGCTCTCGTTATTCGTTTTGATGATCATCCCGTTGTTCTTTGGGATTTTTGAGAAAAGTTCCCGGCTAACCGGCACTACCCAACCGTAGGACGGACCCATGGTCCATCCTCCGCACGTTCCTTGGTTTGTTTTAGTTATGTAATTATCTAACACATTAATTTGACATATAACAATCAGCTTCTTTAATTAATCATGTTACGCACTGGTTCCTTCACGTAATCTTATCACGTGACATGGAAAAACAATATCAAGCAAGTTCTTTTTTAACATTTCATCATTTTATCTTTGAAATACAAGGAGTTCCGCCCGTAGGCTTGTCCATAATCCACCCGAAGGCTATCTAGTAATCCCCAGGGATCACTATTCCAAGCTTCCGCCCATAAACTAGTATGCGGGCCTCGAGATCCAATCCCGAGTCATGTTAGCCTCTTTTGTAGGACCCGGAAGGCGAGGGATTTATGGCCAGAGCCCCTCTTGGCACCCAAGCATCCTCCTACTCCAAGTAGAGCTCAACGAAGAGACCTCTCACGGTGGGTTCGGTCCACGTTCCCGGTGCGGAAACAACCCCCTTGGTTAGGACTGGGCAGGTAGTCGGGGGTAATTGAAACTGCCTCTTCCTTCAGCCTTTAACCTGAAGTATAGGTACTCATTTAATTTTTAATTCATAATTCAAACAGAGCCCTAAAATCTCTAGCAAACACAAACATTTCCGGTTTATAACTTGCCATCCTTATTGAGGGTTTTTACCCTTTCTCCTTGTGAATCAATCACAAGACTAAATGATTTCGTACTTGTTGCGCAAGTCCTGCGATGGAATAATCCGTTTTAGATCCTTTAAGCTGACATATGTCGGCCCTAGGGTTTCTTTTTAAGAATCTAGGGGACAACCCTAATTCTTTATTTTTACGAATTTTTTTGACCCTACAATAAGGAAAGTAGTCAAGTGCTTAGGGTATGAATATTTCTATGTTTAGTTGGTTTGGTTATCTTTTGGAAGGTAATATTAATCGTCTTGTCACGATTTTGCTATCCTTGTGACAATTTACTTTTCAGTCAATACAGTTCAATTTAAACTTCCTTTTTCCTTGCAGATGAACTCATGTCAAATAACAAACATTTCCCTTGCTAAGATGTACAATTAGCAATGATAACTTCCTAGTAATTTGAGCAACGAAATAAACCTATCATGAATTTAATCATTTACAATACTTCATTGCGAAAAGGAATAAGACTAATGGTGCAAGATATAAATTCTATACTTTTAGGATTTAACTAAAATATACTACTATAGTAAATGGATAATCTTGCTCGTAATTTATAATGCTTGATGCAATTCGAAGGAAACTAAGTTCTATACATTATAATTCATTTAAATAAGCTAAACTCCTTCATTACAAATAACTCGGACAAATATATCCTATCCCTAACAATTTCTCTTTGCATGATCGACTTAAAACCAAATTAAAGCTAAGAAGAAAAACCTAGTTTTGGGGTGAGATATCCACATGGATACCGGGAGATGACCCTCCCGCGGCTACGCCTTGGACTTTCTTAAGAGGCATCGCAATTGTAGTTTTTCGAATGTGGAAGCAGCTCCACAACTCCTCCTAGGAATTCCACCGTCACTTCCTTGCACTGCTTGTCGATAGTAGTTTTTGGAAGGCTCCCTCCTTGGAAGTCAGGGAAATTCAAAAGGGTGTTTCAGAGTCTTCTACGATTAAGACCCATTGAAGCCATGGGGAAGGCTTAATGGTCTTTTAATGACTCGCTCAAACGAGGAACGAAAAAGGGATGGAAAAAACACAAGGTGCGGGAGAGAACTTCAAAGGGGATATAGTAACCGTAAAGGTTATAAATAAGGTCGAAGGACCCTTAAGTCAAACTTAAAAGGGGGTTTCAATACACCAGAAGGGGAGGGCTAGGGAAGGTATACATACGGAAGAAAGAGAGGTGGTTCCCAAAGAAAAGGGATAGGGATTTAAGGGATTAACACGAGGGGTGTGGTTTCAGGATGTCCAAGGAAAGGGTTTAAGGGTTAATACACGGGGGGTGTGGTTCCAAGGAAAAGGGGGCTTGAGGATTTATAAAATATGAAAAAGGGGCTTAAGGAAAGGGGCTATGTGACTTTTAAAAGCACGGGGGGCAAGGGGGGTGGGGGGAAAGTGCCTAAGGGAGCCCTTAGGGAGGAATTTTTAAAGGGGTGGGAGGAAGGCTTAAGGGTCGTGTGAAGGCCTTTTTAAGATAAAGCTTTCTTAAGGGGGGGAGGGGCTTATAAATCCCCCCCCTTAGAAGCTTTAGAAGCTTCTGGATATCACGGGGGGGGACTTGATTGTGTGAAGGCGGCCGTGACGTGTCGAATGGCAGCCTGACGATAGCTGCTGGGACTGCGCGGCTTGAGCAACTGCTTCTTCACAGTGAGGGTGTCTTCAATCTCTCCCTCCCTCACAGAGCCTCCCTCTCTCCCTCTCTAAAATGTCGACGGCGTCCCCTTAAGGCTTCATAGCAGTGCCTCTGTCCTCCTTCAGTAGCACCGTGACGATCCTTCTCTCACCCTCCAACAGCACAAGCAAGCTTCTCTCCTTATGGCAGCAACACTGTACCACGTTCTGCCCCTTACACCCTCCTCTATTCTTATTTTTATAGGGGGGGGAAAGAATCCTTCCCTCCTTACCTGTCATTATGGCAGCAACACTGTACCACGTTCTGCCCCTTACACCCTCCTCTATTCTTATTTTTATAGGGGGGGGAAAGAATCCTTCCCTCCTTACCAACAGCACAAGCAAGCTTCTCTCCTTATGGCAGCAACACTGTACCACGTTCTGCCCCTTACACCCTCCTCTATTCTTATTTTTATAGGGGGGGGAAAGAATCCTTCCCTCCTTACCTGTCATTATGCATGGCAAGGGAGCCAAGCAAGCTCCAGCGAGGAGCTTGCTGGCTCCTCCGTTCCACCTTATAAGCTCCTGCTCGACACACCACCGTGAAGGCGATTTTTTTTTAAATTTCCCTTTTAATATATTACAGGATGGAATCAATCCATTTGGCATCAAAAACACATCATACAGTGTATGGCCAGTGGTATTGGTGAACTATAATATTCCTCCATCCATGGCAATTAAAAAGGGACATGTAATGTTGTCCCTTCTGATTCCTGGAAAGCACAAGGTAAAAAACATGGATAAATTTACTTAGAGCCTTTGATTGAAGAGTTAGAAATGTTATGGGAATGTATTGAGGTGCAAGATGCAAGTGCATCTGCATCCTCTAGAGATTTCACATTGAAGGCCATGTTGTTGTGGACCATGCATGACTTTCCAGGATACGGAGAATGTTCAAGTACATGTATATAACTCTATATTTGAAATTCAAGACTTGAATCAATTGCATTTTATTAATTCACTTGTTTTTTCAGGTTTAACCACATCAGGATATCATGCATGTCCTATTTGCGGTTCCTCTCTAGTTTCCTCTAGGCCAGCATGTTTAAAGAAGGTTATCTATGACAATCGTCATTGATTTCTTCCTATTGACCATCCCAAATATGTTCTCCCTACTAATGGAATGACTCCACAATCTCTAACCATTCGAGATTGGAAGGAGAGATGGATTAATGTTGACAGCCACCCTCCACTCGGCATGAGTCAGGGTAAGAAGTGCATTTCTCTCGATTGACTTTAAAGTATTTAGCATGATGAATTGTTTACATAATATATTGTTTGTTTGTTAGGTTCTCTATATTTTTTCGTCTTCCGTACTGGACTGAACTCAAGATCAGGACCCCATGCACATATTCAAAAATTTTGTATCTACATTATGGGATCACCTGATAGGGGCTCGTGATTCAGTTAATGTAAGGGAGGATTTACGTAACATTGGTCGCATGAGACGAGCCTGGCCATGCATTGGACCCAGAGAAAAGATTAAGCTACCCTATGCACCTTGGATGTTGTCAAAGAATGAGGAAAAAATAGTGAAGGAACAAATATACAGCTTTTGAACATCCACAGGATGTATGAGATGTCTCAAGGGAGCCTTCATAAAGAAAAAGAAAAGAGGTGTGGAGCAAATATCTGGTTTGAAGTCCCACGATTGGCACAAAATGATTCAAGTAAGGGTATCTCTAACCATGAATATAGTAATTAGTGGAGTAACTATGTGTAAACTTTGGGGTATGATGACTTTTTCCTCAACTATTCATTTGATCTATGAATATTGTTTACATTCAGTTCGTACTTCCTACTAGCATATCCTATTGTGTATCCAAAGATGTACGTGATATCATTTACAAGATGGGAGAGCTTGTGAGGTGTGTATACATTGTATTTTTTCATTATATATCTTTGAATTTCTACACAAAAATAAACAATTCTCAAATACATCTTGAAAGATACGTGAGCTCGAAGGAAATTGATCCAAACACATTGCAAGATGCTCGAGTATTATCTGTTGAGGTGGTTTATTTGGTGGAGGAAATTTTTCCTCGATCTATTTTGACTACTCAATTACATTTACTCATACATTTGATTGATGAGATCGCACGTTGTGGGGCAGTTCATGTAATGTGGATGTTTTTTCTTGAGCGCTTCATGAGAACCTTGAAAATTTTTGTGAGGCAAAAAGCACGGTCTGAGGGAAGCATGGCTGAGGGTTGGTTAGTGCAATCATCCCTTGTTTATATCTCTGAATATCTTGCTGAATTGGATCCCTCTCAACCACGACTATGGAAAGATGATGAAGACTTAAGGATGACCTCTATAGTACCTCAAGGAAAAGGAATGAGTAAAGTGTTAACAAAAGAAGAACTTCGTAAGTTAAATAGTTTTTGTGTGCTCAATAGTGATGTAATGAGCAAATGGGTGACACTATATAATGAAGTAAGGGCAAGAAGAAAAAGCGAAAGACAAGAATTTCGCACTAGATATGGATGTAATGTCTCATTTCCAGATCATCTAAATGCGCTCCCACGTCATATTGATATAGATTGGTTACATGAGGAAATAGAGAGAATGGAAAAAGAGGAGGAAATTAATATATCTCAAGAAGAGTGGGAATATGCACGAGGCTGCTTATCAAAGGTGAGACATACTATCAATTAATTTGTTTCTATAAGTTTTATTTTATATAAATAATTGATATGTTTGATCTTTTATCTTTTACTACTAGTGCACATTATTCAATGCACTTTGGTGTGAGAGTAAACATCTTCGAACTCAACGTATAGATGAAAAGAGAAATACCCAAGATTGTGGTGTCCTTGCTCACTTCGAGGATGCCAATGGTACCATGGAAGGTTATTGTGGCTTGATCCAAGATATTCTGAAGCTTGACTTCAGACGATTCTTTATATATGTACTGGATGTGAAGTGGTTTAAAGAAGTGGTAACAAATGGTGAGCATTGCACAATCAGATGTCATCCAAGTGGTTTTGTAATCATTGACTCTACAAAATTTCACCAAAACAAGAATGACACATTAGTACTACCTCAAGAATGCGAACAGGTATATATGCAAAGGCTAATTTTTTAATATATATACATGTGATACATATACACAATATAATAAGTATTTAAGTTTCTTGCTTTTGTTTTTCAAATACAGGTTGTGTATCATCCAATGGTAAACAATAACCGATGGTGGTATGTCATCCCTATATCTAATCGTTCAAAACCAATATATGGTAATTTTACCGACATGGAGATAGCAGATGACAATCCAACAATTAATGATGATGTGCATGATGACACCATAATGGATGATATGCGTGATATAGTACAAGATGAACCTCGTGAGGATGTTCAAGGAAACGCAGAAGAAGACAATAATGTGATTGTCGATGATATTGATGAAGTTATTGAGCAATATAGCAACACATCTGATAGTGGGATAGACTTATTTATTTCGTTACCTCTTGGTAACATAGACCTAGAAGTAGATAGTTTAGCAAGGGCTGATCTCATTGAAGATGAGATGGATCATTTATTGTAACATACTTAATTTGCTTAATGATTCAATGTGTATTCCTAATTCTATGGTTTTTATCATGCGCACATGTGCATACTCAAGAATCAATAGTCAAGTTTAAAGCTAAATTTAATTTTCCATAATAAAAAGGAAGTATTTTTTATCATCTTCAAGTAGAGAAATTACGAGATACATATTGCAATGCTTGCTACTAATTGTAAGGTTTTTGTCGCTTGCCGCTAATTACTTATATCAGGCTTGTCAACTGGAGGAACTGCCATTCATTAGAGAGCAATGAAAAAGTAATTATTAACTCTATTTTTTAAATTCAATGATTCAATGTGTATTCTTAATTCTATGGTTTTTATCATGCGCACACGTGCATGCTCAAGAATCAATTTCAGGTGGTTAAATAATTATTAACTTTGGTTTTTTAATTATGTGAATTCCAATTGTAGGTGGTTAAATAATTGTGCGTCTGCTAGCGCGTCTATATTGGTGTCTATTTGTGCAGATATATAGACGCAAAGTTCACGTCTATTTACATGCACTTTTACACGCACTTATAGACGCAATGATAGACGCGCCCCACTTTGCGCGTCTAACATGCGCGTCTATGCCTCGTTTCTGTTGTAGTGATAGTTAGTGAATAGTTTTCAACAAGGTATAACTTCACAATAGTAGGCTATAAGTCAGGAATTGCAGAAATCAATCCATTCATGTGGTTTTCTTGAATATTTTCATGAGTTATGTCCTATGACCCAATCTTCAACTGAGATGATTTAATGTCTTTCTTCTGAGTTGGAAAAGGAGAGGAATGCAGCTAAAGTTGTAGCAGTTGAAGCTTTATCTCTCATTAATTGGCTTTAAGAAGGAAAAACATGGCTTCAACAAGAGGTTTTTCGTGTTAGGACTATAATGGATTTGAAAGTTTCTTATTATTCTGAGGTCATTAATGCTCTTCAGAAAGTTTTTTTTCAAAAGGATAATGTAATTGTTGATTTGCATACTCAGTTGGCTTATTCTCATATTCCAAATCAAGATATTATTCTTGAGGATTTATATACACAAACAATTGATATGGTGGATGAAGTAGACGATAATGTGGAAGAATTATTTCTTCAAGAAAATGCTTCAATGGTACATGTGCTCGAAATAGATTTCAACAATAGCCTTAAAAGTTTTGAAGTACTCAAATAATTTAGTATTTTCCTTCATCAACTATACCTAGAGTTTTCTAGAGCAATCATCAATAAATGTGATAAAATGGTTAGACTCCCAAATATCTGTATATATAGCATCAAGTATATTCTTGCTTACATGTCTATCATGTGAGAAGAGTTGCTTTGCCTACTTTCCAAACTGGCATGCTTCACAAACTTTATGCAATTCTACAACTGTAAATGTTAGCAAACCCTTTGGATTGCATTAATTTGAGCCTTTTTCAATTTGCATGTCTAGTACTTTTGTACCATATTTCAATGTTTGCAACTATACCTTTGCCTTTAGCATACATAACTGCATTTATAACAGGGCCCTTCTAGCATCTAAAGTAAACATCTGGCCAAGTTTTCTTTATTTCACAATCAACTTGCACTTATTATTGAAATCTTCCCCGAAATATCCCTTTGCATTAAATCTAACCTATACTATTGTTCTACCATTTTTGACTACCAAAATACCAAATTCTTAGTGATGGATGGCACTTATAAAACATCCAACAAACACTTTGTATGACCATCATGCAAGGATAATGAAACTTTTTCAATGTTCATCCTAATGAAATTCAGCCAGTTTTCACTTATGTAAATTTTCAAGCATTTTGCCTATATGAGCAATTTTTAGGACATCAAGCTTCAAGACAATAGCAAATCACTTTTGAGTAAGTTTTAGGATAGTAAGTGATCAATTTTCAGCAAGGTACAACTTTACACTAGCAAGCTACAAGTCAGGAATTGCAGAAATCAATCCATTCATGTGGTTTTCATGAAGATTTTCATGAGTTATGTCCTATGACTCAATCTTCAATTGAGATGATTCAATGTCTTTCTTATGAGTTGGAAAAGGAGAGAAATGTAGCTAAAGTTGTAGCAGTTGAAGCTTTATCTCTCATTAATCGGCTTTAAGAAGGAAAAGCATGGCTTCAACGAGAGGTTTTTATGTCATGACTGCAATGGATTTGAAATTTTCTTATTATTCTAAGGTCATTAATGCTCTTGAGAAGGATAATGTAATTGCTGATTTGCATACTCAGTTGGCTAATTCTCATATTCCAAATCAAGATATTATTCTTGAGGATTTATATGCACAAACAATTGATATGGTGGATGAAGTAGACGATAATGTGGAAGAATTATTTCTTCAAGAAAATGCTTCAATGGTACATGTGCTCGAAATAGATTTCAACAATAACCTTAAAAGTTTTGAAGTACTCAAATAATTTAGTATTTTCCTTCATCAACTATGCCTAGAGTTTTCTAGAGCAATCATCAATAAATGTGATAAAATGGTTAGACTCCCAAATATCTGTATATATAGCATCAAGTATATTCTTGCTTACATGTCTATCATGTGAGAAGAGTTGCTTTGCCTACTTTCCAAACTGGCATGCTTCACAAACTTTATGCAATTCTACAACTGTAAATGTTAGCAAACCCTTTGGATTGCATTAATTTGAGCCTTTTTCAATTTGTATGTCTAGTACTTTTGTGCCATATTTCAATGTTTGCAACTATACCTTTGCCTTTAGCATACGTAACCGCATTTATAACAGGGCCCTTCTAGCATCTAAAGTAAACATGTGGCCAAGTTTTCTTTATTTCACAATCAACTTGCACTTATTACTGAAATCTTCCCCGAAATATCCCTTTGCATTAAATCTAACCTATACTATTGTTCTACCATTTTTGACTACCAAAATACCAAATTCTTAGTGATGGATGGCACTTATAAAACATCCAACAAACACTTTGTATGACCATCATGCAAGGATAATGAAACTTTTTCAATGTTCATCCTAATGAAATTCAGCCAGATTTCACTTATGTAAATTTTCAAGCATTTTGCATATATGAGCAGTTTTTAGGACATCAAGCTTCAAGACAATAGCAAATCACTTTTGAGTAAGTTTTAGGATAGTAAGTGATCAATTTTCAGCAAGGTACAACTTTACACTAGCAAGCTACAAGTCAGGAATTGCAGAAATCAATCCATTCATGTGGTTTTCATGAAGATTTTCATGAGTTATGTCCTATGACTCAATCTTCAATTGAGATGATTCAATGTCTTTCTTATGAGTTGGAAAAGGAGAGAAATGCAGCTAAAGTTGTAGCAGTTGAAGCTTTATCTCTCATTAATCGGCTTTAAGAAGGAAAAGCATGGCTTCAACGAGAGGTTTTTATGTCATGACTGCAATGGATTTGAAATTTTCTTATTATTCTAAGGTCATTAATGCTCTTGAGAAGGATAATGTAATTGCTGATTTGCATACTCAGTTGGCTAATTCTCATATTCCAAATCAAGATATTATTCTTGAGGATTTATATGCACAAACAATTGATATGGTGGATGAAGTAGACGATAATGTGGAAGAATTATTTCTTCAAGAAAATGCTTGAATGGTACATGTGCTTGAAATAGATTTCAACAATAGCCTTAAAAGTTTTGAAGTACTCAAATAATTTAGTATTTTCCTTCATCAACTATACCTAGAGTTTTCAAGAGCAATCATCAATAAATGTGATAAAATGGTTAGACTCCCAAATATCTGTATATATATAGCATCAAGTATATTCTTACTTACATGTCTATCATGTGAGAAGAGTTGCTTTGCGTACTTTCCAAACTGGCATGCATCACAAACTTTATGTAATTCTACAACTATAAATGTTAGCAAACCCTTTGGATTGCATTAATTTGAGCCTTTTTCGATTTGCATGTCTAGTACTTTTGTGCCATATTTCAATGTTTGCAACTATACCTTTGCCTTTAGCATACACAACCGCATTTATAACAGGGCCCTTCTAGCATCTAAAGTAAACATGTGGCCAAGTTTTCTTTATTTTACAATCAACTTGCACTTATTATTGAAATCCTCCCCAAAATATCCATTTGCATTAAATCTAACCTATACTCTTGTTCTACCATTTTTGACTACCAAAATACCAAATTCTTAGTGATGGATGGCACATATAAAACATCCAACAAACACTTTGTATGACCATCATGCAAGGATAATGAAACTTTTTCGATGTTCATCCTAATGAAATTCAGCCAGTTTTCACTTATGTAAATTTTCAAGCATTTTGCCTATATGAGTAGTTTTTAGGACATCAAGCTTCAAGACAATAGCAAATCACTTTTGAGTAAGTTTTAGGATAGTAAGTGAACAGTTTTCAGCAAGGTACAACTTTACAATAGCAGGCTACAAGTCAGGAATTGTAGAAATCAATCCATTCATGTGGTTTTCATGAAGATTTTCATGAGTTATGTCCTATGACTCAATCTTCAATTGAGATGATTCAATGTCTTTCTTATGAGTTGGAAAAGGAGAGAAATGCAGCTAAAGTTGTAGCAGTTGAAGCTTTATCTCTCATTAATCGTCTTTAAGAAGGAAAAGCATGGCTTCAACGAGAGGTTTTTATGTCATGACTGCAATGGATTTGAAATTTTCTTATTATTCTAAGGTCATTAATGCTCTTGAGAAGGATAATGTAATTGCTGATTTGCATACTCAATTGGCTAATTCTCATATTCCAAATCAAGATATTATTCTTGAGGATTTATATGCACAAACAATTGATATGGTGGATGAAGTAGACGATAATGTGGAAGAATTATTTCTTCAAGAAAATGCTTCAATGGTACATGTGCTCGAAATAGATTTCAACAATAGCCTTAAAAGTTTTGAAGTACTCAAATACAAATATCTGTATATATAGCATCTAATGGGGCCTATGACCTCATCTCGAGAGAAACTGGGGAAGACAAGCACTAATGGGGCTTATGACCTATGAATTAAGACCCACCATGCATCCGCTACGCTACTCTTGATGTTTCAAGTAGTGCACTCATATTATTCGAATTAACCATAGGTACAAGAGTAGGATTTATTCTCAATTGTGTTATATGTCCATTAAGCTTCTAGGAATTTTAGTCCTCCTAATAAGGTTTAGTGGTCTCTAGATCTTTGTCTTCATCTGATTCATCTCTATATCCATAGACTGCACCTATGTAGCTTCATTTTCTTGGAGGCTCAAAGTCTTCTGGACTTAGATCAGGGTAGTCTACTTGGATGTGTCCTAGCTCCTTACAATGGAAGCATTGACGGTAGGGACATCTCCTACAGATGTGCCCTATCTCTCCACATGTATGACATCTCTTATCCTAATCTCCATAGTCATCTTTGCTACAATTGCCCGATTTAAGTTCTTGGACAATTGGATTCGCTCAGAGTAACGCGTCTTGCAAGTCCATTGGGTGCATTGATTCCAATCGAGTGTTTATGGGTGGATTCAACCCAACACAAAATTTTGATACATGTTGTGTCATAACCATTGGGGGTGCATACTTTAGGAGTGAAACGAACTTTGAATAATATGCTTCAAGGGATAATCCTAGCTACTTCAAGTCATAGAATTCATTCATCTTTTGTGTGTGGTAGGCAGGTGGCAGATACCTCCCTCGCACAGCTTTCTTAAGCTTCTCCCAAGTGACTATCCCCTCCGAGATCGCTTGGTCTCTGCACCATTGTTTCCACCAAAGTCTCGCTTTGCCTATAAGCTCAAGTTTAGCGTGCATGGCTTGATTAGAAAGTGCAGTTCGTGCTGCCTCAAAATATTCCTCAACGGAATCAATCCAGATCTCAGCGTTGGCTTGAATAGTCCTTCCCTTGCTATCAAACTCGGGTGGCTTAATTTGTTTGAGAATGAACTTCTCTTGTGTCTCAGCATTCGTGGGTGCAGAAGGTGTCTGACAATCAAGCCATACCACTTAGGTTATTTCTATTTAGGATATGTCTATGAACCGAACATTAATCAATCATGTATCATTATGAAGTTTTGCTCTGATACCAACTGTAACGTGCCCACTCCTCAAATTCCGGGACGACATGTCTTAGCAGCCCATCGTGAGATCAATCTAGAAGACACTGCCCGGCAGGAATGACACGGGGTTTGCCAACTAGGGTCTCTCGAGTCTGCCTCGCAATGGAACTTATCCGGCCATTCCCACTAGGATTGACCTAAAGTCTGGGTTCCTAACAGTTGAGTCTTTCTAACAGCCTTCTAGCATCGATCGACAGCCGCTCCATTTTGCGTAGATACGACTGGACCCAAATAGACTCATACCGCACTTGGTTCAAAGAGAATGGGAAATGAGAGGGATGCATTGCTCGACCTCTTTGCTCGTAGGGCATAGTCCCATTCCGGTCCCCTAAAACGGTATGAATCAAGTTTTTAACTTACATTGTCTAAGGTCATTGTCTGACTTTTCCTAACATTTCACATTAACATTTCCTTTGAGGAAAGCTCTCAGCTAACCGAGACCACCCTTCCGTAGGATAGACCCATTGGTCACATCCACCACGCTTCCCTCGGGGGTTGTTTTAGTTATCTAATTACCTACCACATTATGTGAGACACATAAGAGAAGCTTCCTTAATTAACCTGTTAATCACATGTTCCTTTACATAATTTAGGGCACAGACACGAACACAATATAACAAGATCAAACACTTCCTTAACTTATCTTTAGATTAATGTTTGTCTCCCGCCCATACAGGAGAATTAAGTGTCCCTCTCTGCCTCCGCAGAAATAATCCTTTCACATCTCGGAAATAAAAATCTGAAGGTTTATTCTACCAAGATTTTGCCTTGTAACTAGTATCAAGGCCTCGAGATCCCATCTCGAGTCACATAGAACTCTTATGTAGGGTCCGAAGGCATTGGGATTTATGACCAGAGCCCCCTGGCACCCAAGCGTCCTCCTACGCTAAGTAATTTCCACGGAGAGACCTCTTGCAATGGGTTCGATCCACATTTCCGGCACGGATTCATAACCCCCTTGGTTAGGGTTTGGCGGTTTTCGGGGGATAGCTAGCACCATCTTTCCTTAATTATCCCTTTAGGAAATCATCCACAGCTGAAGCAACCAGCCTAATAACATTTACTAGGGAAAACATCCCTTTTGTTCCCATGGCAATCAGTCATGATAGACCCGGCCATGAAATCATCAATCACAAACAACTTGGATTAGCATCCAAAACAACATCAACAAATAGTTGAATGCACAACCTCTTGCTTCAAGGTATGGCGATCCCATTGCATTTACAACCATAATTTAACTTGGATGTATCAAAACACTTGCTCAAGGAATCTACAACCTTTTCAAACAACCAAGCATAACTTGGGTCAATAATCCATTCAGGGTTAGGTCACCAACTTCTATTAAGCTAGGAGCGTATCCATTTGCGATAGTCTATAGCAAGATCGATAAAACAATTCGCAAGCAATTATACTTAACCTCTTAACTTCTTCTGAAGCTCTCTTCCCCTTGGGTGTTTCCTTGTGGTAACTTAGTCCTAACCCAAAGTATTGATTGTTCAACCCAGGAAACGGACAAGCCTTATTTGCAACCCATCTAAGAGCCTTTATTCTTCTAGTTCTTTACTCATTTCTCTCTAACCAAGTAAAGTTAACACACTTGGCAACGCAAGACTTTTTCACCTAGGCCTTCAGGATATAGTCTAGATGCATGCGTCCCATCCATCTCTCTTGATGTGGTACTATGCAGAATTTTCCAATCAAACTTACCCATCATGCACATGGTGCGTTTAATATATTAGTACATCCTAAGCGACCATTAACTCTCTTCGTACCTGACAACAAATACTTATTCCCAATGCACCAGATCTCATGTGACTTGCGTATATGAAAGTCTAGGTTTCTATCCATCGGTGCAATTGCATCCTATGAATGGAAACTAACCTTTCATGTGTTTAATTTTTATGTAGATGCAAATCGTGATTATTATTGGTTAATTTAAACATTGCTCTATGCGAAGTTCTCTCATTTTATGTAAAATTTTATGAAAACCGTATCATTTCATGTGCATCAATCTATGTGGAATCCATTCTATTTGTCCACTTGACTCCCATGCAATCATCCCGTATTTGTAATATTTCGTGCAACAATATTTCATGTACTAGGCTAGTCAATATTTCATGCAACTCATGCACCTGACTTTTCATAATCATGCACTTTAAGTATGAGCAATAAGAATAGTGGGAGGGTTAGAGGACACCATTTTCGAGGGGTGCTCAATGTTGTCTTGCTAGGTGTCATGAGCCATCCACGGACTTCCGGTCTCATGCATCCGTGTAACCCTGAGTGTCCTTGATTTCTTGATGGCCGCGAATGAGTCTTCGTGTTTGGCCTTCTGATTTCTCTTCAAGTTCTCTTCTTTCTCACCTTCTTCTTCTTCTTCTCCTCTCTGTCCCTCTTCCTCTTCTTCCTCTTCTTCCTCTTCTTCTTCTTCTTCTTCTTCTTCTTCTCCTCTCTCCCCCTCTTCTTCTCCTTCTTCTTCTCCTCTCTCTCCCTCTTCTTCTCCTTCTCTCTCTCCCTCTTCTTCTCCTTCCCTCTCTCCCTCTTCCTCTCCTTCTTCTTCTCCTCTCTCTCCCTCTTCTTCTCCCTCTTCTTCTCCTCCTCTCTCTCTCTTCTTCTCCTTCTTCTTCTCCTTCTTCTTCTCCTTCCCTCTCTCCCTCTTCCTCTCCTTCTTCTTCTCCTCTCTCTCCCTCTTCTTCTCCTTCGTCTTCTCCTCCTCTCTCTCCCTCTCCTCCTCCTCCTCCTCCTCCTCCTCTCCTCCTCCTCCTCTCTCTCCCTCTTCTTCTCCTTCGTCTTCTCCTCCTCTCTCTCCCTCTCCTCCTCCTCCTCCTCCTCCTTCTCTCTCTCCCTCTTCTTCTCCTCTCTCTCCCTCTTCTTCTCCTTCTTCTTCTCCTCTCTCTCCCTCTTCTTCTCCTTCTCTCTCTCCCTCTTCTTCTCCTTCTTCTTCTCCTCTCTCTCCTTCTTCTCCTTCTTCCTCTCCTCTCCTTCTATCTCTCCCTACTCCTTCTTCACGGCTAGGGGCACTGAAATTATGAGGGGGGGTGTTGACGTCACAGCCAGGGGCACTGTTCCAGATGGATGAGGGGGAAGCTTCTGCGGACTACTAGGGGGGCGCTCTCCCAACGGAGGGAGGGGGGAGCCTTTATAAGGTGGGGGGAGAAAGCGGTTGTCCGCCGCCATTTGGAGGGGCTACATGCCCCCCCCCTTCTCTCCATTACTCACCCTCACTCTCTCTCCCCCTGGCATGCAGACGGCAAGG
Source organism: Lygodium microphyllum (assembly GCF_053477565.2). Classification (NCBI taxonomy): domain Eukaryota; kingdom Viridiplantae; phylum Streptophyta; class Polypodiopsida; order Schizaeales; family Lygodiaceae; genus Lygodium; species Lygodium microphyllum. The sequence goes on from NC_141156.1 coordinate 133,357,993, forward strand.
GGAGAGAGAGGGAGGAATTTTTTTGAAAAAATTTAAAAATTTAAGGGGGGAGGTTCGCATGGGGCAGGCATGGGGGAAACACCGGGAATGTTACACCTTAAAAGTTTTGAAGTACTTAAATACTTTAGTATTTTCCTTCATGAACTATATCTAGAGTTTTCTAGAATAATCATCAATAAATGTGACAAAATGGTTAGACTCCCAAATATCTATATATATATCATAAAGTATATTCTTGCTTATATCTCTATCATGTGAGAAGAGCTGCTTTGCGTACTTTCCAAACTGACATGCTTCACAAACTTTATGTAATTCTACAACTCTAAATGTTAGCAAACCCTTCGGATTGCACTCATTTCAGCCTTTTTAGATTTGCATGTCTAGTTCTTTTGTGCCATATTTCAATGTTCGCAACTACACCTTTGCCTTTAGCATACATAACGGCATTTATAACAGGACCCTTCTAGCATCTAAAGTAAACGTGTGGCCAACTTTTCTTTATTTTACAATCAACTTGCACTTATTATTGAAATCTTTGCCAAAATATCCCTTTGCATTAAATCTAACTTATACTCTTGTTCTACCATTTTTTAGTACTAAAATACCAAATTATTAATGATGGATGGCACATATAAAACATCCAACAAACACTTTGTATGACCATCATACAAGGATAATGAAACTTTTTTAATATGTGAAATCATTTTTTATCATCATTCTATCTTGAGAACAATACATAATTTTCTTAGTACCACTTGCCAACCACTATGAATATGATCCTTCTTATGAAAACCATGGGTTGCAGTATGATATGTTTCTCCATGGCAATGATAGACAATTCCACTATTACTAGGGCCTATGTTCTACCATTCATCTCTTCCTCTAGAGCTCCCCTTGGCTCCAGAAGTACCATGGCCTCCTATAATTTTCATATCATGAAACTATTTATTTAACCTATTTTGTTGGTTACCACTAACAAACCCATACCATGGCCGCTTGAAGAGGATCTACTATACCCCGTTCTTGAACTTGAGTAAAAATTTTGGACCTCTTCACCACTTCTTTTACATGATTCACTCTATATTTTTATTTTTTCAATGATCATGAGAGAGACCAACTCATTAAAATGTGGAAATGGGTTCTATACTTTCATAGATGTAACAAATGATTTCTAGGCCTCTCATTATCAAGGCCACCCAAAGTAGATGAAACCAAATTGTCATCATCAGACATTACATCGCTAGTTGCTAAGCCATTTACAAAGCTCTTCACCTTCAAAATATACTCATTTACATAGATCTTCCCTTTCTTCAAAATATTCAACTCTTGCTTGAGTTGAATCTTTTGTATCTTTGTATTTATTGAAAAAATATTCTCAAAGGTTGTCCAAACTACATGTGAACTTTTTGCATTTCTCATATGCCCCAACATAGTGTTATCGATGACTATAGGCAGCCAATACATTAAACTCTTGTCTTTTACATTCCATTTTTTCCATACCTTTAATTTTTCTATAGTCGTAGGATCACTTAGCTTTGGTTTCCTTTCTTTACCTGAAACAAACTTGAAGAGGCCCTTTCCAATAACAAAGTTTGTTACACAAAACTTCCATGATGGATTCTTGTCTAGCTTCTTGATGATATGATTTTCATTATTCATAGCTATTATCACAAAATTGAGTATCTAACAACAAGAAAAACTTTTGCAACCCCTCACAAAATGTGTATGACAATAAATTGGGTAGGCTTTTTCAATGATTGCTCAATAATACATACAATTAACTATGTGTTTGCACACAAACCTTATGTTTACTTCTTGACAAACACCTTAGAACTTATAGATTTAAAATTTATAACATGTGTATTAGAGAATGGCCAACATACCAAAATTAAAGCACCTCCTCCTGAAACTATTGTATGCAACCTTGTAGGGCTAAAACAAGGCTTCAAATGACCTTGAATGGCCAAAAACATAGTGAGAAATCCATAAAGGGCCTATTTGTAGTATATACACCATTTTTTTTTCACACTAAATCTCATAGCAATTTGAGATTTTTGCTCTACCTTGCTTTTGGTGCCTCCACAGTCATTATCCAAGGGAAAGAGAGAGAAAATGGGAGAGATTCTTACTTATTGTTTACTTGCTTGAATTATTTCTCCTTCTCCTTCACTTCAGCCTTCAAAAGTAGCCTCTTTAGTGTTAGTGCTCTAATACCATTTCACAAATCGTGTGATGGAAAGACTTGCTTGAGCTGCTATGTCAAACACACACAATATACACAAGAGAAAGCTCACCCAAGAATACAAGAACTGAGATGGAGCCTAAAACGTTTTCTTGTTGGTCTTATTCCTTCTTTCTCGCATAATACAATTCACATAAAGTATAGATTAGATTCAATATAAAGGAAAGTATAGATTAGATTCAACATAAAGGAAAGTTGCATGCTAAGTCAAATTGTGCATAATTGACTACACTAATCGATTATGGCACTATAATTATGCCAAATGTAGATAGATATAACAAACCAAATATAATAAGTGATAAGTTAGTGGCCATGTGAAGATCATAATGATCACCTATGTGCTAAGTGTAGACATGCGAATCCATTTAACTAGGTGGTCTATTATCAATATTTGCAAGTATTGAACTTGCCATCTCAACAATACAGATACTAGAGATTCACCCTTTAAAGCTTTTCCAATATTTTTTTTCCCATTAGAGGTCATTTTGGTCTCCATTTGGGTCTTGCAAGTTAGTCAAAACTAATTTCTAGGTATACTATAGTTTCACTTATATTTAATTCTTATAGGTATGGAGATTATAGATTTCAAATCTCTAAGGTGTGAGGTGTCTACTAGGTTGTAGAACAAAGGATATTTGCATATAGATTGCAAATTATAGCTATTGTTGTGCATTTACTAAAAAAGATTGTATATTTTGGTTTTATTGATAAGCTTGGTTGTAGATTACAAGTTATGCGAGGTTGCTTATTGTCTTTCCAAAATCTTTGATAATTTTAACTGGATCATCAGTGAGAATCTTGATAATAATAATTATCAAGCATGAAAGTTTAAGATAAAAATTTTCTTAAAGGGAACTTGGAACTACATTTCAAGAGACATAGTAGTGGCACCCAAAGCCCCTCAACAAAATGCTAATGCAGAACAGATAAAGACTAAGAAGGATCGGAGCAAGCCTAGAGTAAAGTGATGTATTAGCTATTTGTGAGTATCAAAAATAGTATATTGGACTATTTATAGTAATCTAAAACCCCCACTGTTGCTTGGAAGAATCTAGCAAGGTTGTTTGAGGTAAACATAAAGGCCAAAAAGTTGTTACTCAAGTCAGAGCTAAATCAAGTTAAAAGAGGAAACACGTCCATCAAGAATTATGCATCAAAGATCAAGAGCATTATCGAAGCTCTTGGATCTATCAGTGTAGCATTTGATGATGATATTATGTGAGTTCAAAAGAAATGATATTTTAGTTAGTGAAATTTACAAGATTATATTTATAAAAGGGATTTTTAAATTTTAGTTAGTGAAATTACAGGATTATATTTATAAAAGAGATTTTTTAATTACAATTTGGTAAAAAATCTATAAGTTTAGTAAAGTAAAAGGTGTCATTTTATGACCTTATAGCATTTAATACAATTTATACTTGATATTTACCTTTTAATTGATCTACTTGACTAAAGGTCTCATGCTTCATAGTTGAAACTTCCTTTTCCTACTATTGATGGAGAGAAATGTAATGCTTATTTTCCATTTTTGTCGACCCATTTGTTAAGTTGTGGGTATGTGATGCACTTTGGATAGCAATCAAGACATATATGGAAGTTTACAATTTAATTACCATAACTTATCAGTTTTTGAATATGTAATCCATATATTTCAAGTTTTATAAAAGAGAAATGATTGTAGCAATCAAAATTTCTCATCACATACATTATATTAAAACATGAAAGATTGTTGGTATATGTGTGCTTTAGATATTAATAAAGACATATATGAAAATCTTTATTTAGTTACCATAACTTATCGATTCTTAAATATGTAATCCATGCATTCCCAGCTTTATAAAAGAGAATTTATTATAGCAATCGAATTTTCCCATCACGTACCATATATTAAAACATGAAAGATTGTAGGTATGTGATTTGCTTTGGATATCAATGAAGACAAGAAGTCTACATTTTAATTAACATAACTTATCGGTTCTCGAATATGTAATGCATACATTTCAAGCTTTGATTATATATTACTTCCTCTCATAACTTCTTTTTGACTCTCCAAATAATACCATTCCTCATAAAGAATTTTAATCTCAAAAGTTGATGTAACTTTGTAAGTATAAAGCTTGTGTACAATTATAACATCACTTAGCCGATGATTGATTTAGACCTCATGTTGGAAATTCATTTTAACACCAACAAAACTTCGAGGGTTTCCTTATAATAGCTTACTAGGTGTAATCTATTAATTGAGAATGTGTGCACCTTTCAATGTCTACACTCATAGTTAAGATGGTGATGGCTTTGCTATGTCTTTAGAGATAACTCCCTGACCCTTTGTGTAGCACATAGACAATCATGAGCTTTGGGCAGCATTAATATTTCAATCATTTTTTTCTCTAGAGAATAATATAGTAGCAACTTCAAAGGGTTTTTGTGGATGAATGTTATAAATTTCCTATTGTGCTTTCTATATTATTGAGTGAACTTGCATTGAAGTTTGTAACACATCTTAACATGCTATAGCTCAATAAATACATATGCTTAAGATATAATTTTGAATACAATGAATACCTTGATCATCTTGACTATTACCACTACTCATTACTTCAAAAAGACTCACGAATTTGTAATTTCAAACAAGATTACTTGACTAGTCTTCATTGTGTACTGTAGAGATATGCATACTTTCAATTGTGTATGAAGAAATTTCTTCTTATGCACGTCAAAAGGAAGTGAAAGTAACCACCTTTTAGTAGGAAAGTGCATGTGTTTTTTGTCTTCCTATGTTAAAAGTGTCAAGCAAGACCATCTCCATCAAGCTCCATTTTTCTAAAGAAGACCAAATTTATTGACTTGCATTGCTTGGTCTCAAGGCCCTATACTTTAAATCTCTAAGTAGATGTCTTTCTCACGTGCCTTTTCTTTTAATCATGACATCATCCTATACGTGATAGCATTTCCTAAGTTTTTTTTTTTGGGTATTTCCTAATTGGAACATGCCTCCATACAAGAATTGACAATTATGCTCCTATACCAAGTAATATAATTGTTTCTCAAATATCCCACGAACTAATTCACCTCTATCTTATGTGAATTCCAAAACTATTCTGGATATACACATGATGTTTGCATATGCATGTGCATGTGCACATTATGTGTTTGATATGCATGTAGACACACTAACTTAGTTTACGTGGATAACAATTTGGTAGTTTGAGATAAGAGTAAGTTTTTTCTATTGACTGACACATTTGTGCACAAATGTATGCTTACCTTTAAAACATGCATGATCACACGGTTAGGGAGACCCTACTTCCCTTGCAACTTGCTAGTATTATAGTCTCGGTTGTCCCACATCTTAGGCTAGTTACATTCACACCCTGAAAGCCAATTTGGGATACAAAAGGAAGGGGCATTTGGTTGACGTGGCGACTTTCAATTTGTTCTATGAATCACGCACGATAGAAAAGTTTGGGCAAGACAAGTGATGCATCCTTTGCTTTGCATCACTTCGCGTTGCTTGCTTCCCTCTCCTCCTCTCAAAACGCTTTCCCCTCCTATCCTCTTGCCTCATTGTCCCTATCACTAGACTAACTATAAGCAAGTGAGGTGTTGTCAGTTGTCCAATCCACCCCTAATGACATCATGTGGCAGGCTAGAAGAACCTAGTAAGAGAAGCTTGGGGAAGGCCGATAGAGCATGGAGCTAAAAAGGATAAGGGAATGTGAGGGGATTCTAGGGATTTTGATTTAAGGACGCATTAAGACATGGCCTCTCATGGGGTGCTTTTTATCAATTTAGATGCCACAAATATTACCAATAGAAGCACATTGAGTGCGATGATGTGTAAATAACTCCTCTTTCCTCTAGGTTATAACTTTCTTTTAAGAGGCACAATCTGTAAATTGATCCTTTAATAGGACTCTCCTTAGGCTTCATTGTGACTTCTCTTGGGAATTCTTACACGAGTCGTTGTGACTCGAAACTCCCATGATAGCAAAACTGCTGAATTCTGATCATATAATATAAAAATTGTAATGCTACTTGGGTTGGTAATTAATTATAAGTGTGCGGCAGGAGCTCATTTTCAGAAGCCAGACGTCGAGATATTGCAGCTTACTATACCTACGTAGCAGCAGCAGGCTGACAAGAGAGAGAGAGAGAGAGAGAGAGAGAGGAAGCGATGGCTCGAGCACTGGTTCAGACAAGAGAAGGAGAGCCCGAGGAGGTGATGCAGTTGGTCACCATCAAGGAGAAGCACGGTCTGCCATCGCCAGGGCACGTCCTTGTGAGGATGATTGTCCGCCCCATCCACCCAGTCGACCTCATCTTTGTACGCTCGGGCCGCCTCGTCCATCAGCTCAACGACAGGCACCCCATCATTGGCACGGAGGGCTTCGGGATAGTCGAAGAGGTATAATCATAGATACCATATTCTGACGTCCCTTTGTACAGTAAGTTAGGGTTCGTTCTTCTTTCTCCTGCTTGACAGTTGAAAACTTCGTTATAAGCTGTGAGCATGTCGATCATTCTGACCGTTTGTACAGTAATTAATTAGGGTTAATCTTTCTCCTGAGTCCTGATTGTCTGTTGCAAACCTTGGCCAGATTGGCGGTAATGTGAGCAAGTTTAAGCCTGGCCAGCGTGTCATCCCCCTTGTCTGGATGGAGCACTTGAAAACGGGAGAGGGTTCCTGGCAGGACTATGTGGCGCTGCCAGAGGAACACATCGTGGCTTGCCCCGATGGCATCAGCGATGAGACAGCTGCCCAGTTTTTTGTGAACCCCTGGACTGCCTTTGGCCTTCTCGAGGATCTGGCTGCTCCCAAGGGCGAATACATATTACACACAGCAGCGGCATCTGTCCTTGGCAGGTCTGTGTGTCCCTAGTCCTGTATGTGCATGCTGCATTAACATGATCAGTGATCTTATATCAAACATCTGAAACTCACGATAGAGACGATGCTTGCTTACTGTTCTCAGTGAGGTTTAGAACGACAGCATATGTGATGGTCTAAAAAGCACTTGCTAGATGCTAGATAGGTTTGCTTGTACCAGTTAATATAGTTGCTTGTGCAGAACGCATGCGAGAGAGAGAGAGAGAGAGAGAGAGAGAGAGAGAGAGAGATTTTCATTCCATCCTGCCTTGAGCAACAGGCAGCTAATACAACTAGCTAAACATTGGGGTCTGAAGACCATCAATGTGGTTAGAAGAGACACATATAAAGATGAATTGATAGCCCTTGGTGCGGACCATGTGATCAACTCCGAGACAGAAGGTAATTGTAGGCATTTGTGTATGTGTATGGATGGCGTTGATTGACCCCTTTTGCTTAAAGATGGAGGCAAGAATATTCAGTTATATGAACTAATGGGAACATGTGTGCGTTCGCACTACATCAGATGTGGTTCAGTTAGTGAAGGAAATAACAAGTGGGAAAGGAGCCTATGGGGCTTTTGATGCCGTTGCTGGCAGCTTGACCAAGGTAAGTAAGGCCCTTTGAATTGTTCCTTGTTTATTCATCAATCTAATAAGGAGAGATTGTGAGCAAGCATCTCCTTTCATGATGGGTTGCTGTGTAATTGTCTGTTTTGTTGTATTTTAGGTTGTGGGTGCGAGTGTAAGGGATGGTGGGAAAGTGTTTGTGTATGGAGGGCTATCTGGATGGGACATCAGCTTTAGTGCGCTGGATCTGATGAGGGGAGTGCAAGTGAGCTTTTGGAACGGCTGGCAATACGTCGAGGATGCAGAGAGACGAGCTCGCGCGTGCGCAGAGGTTTTGAAGCTGCTGGAGGCGAAGGTCATCACGCCCTTGGCTGGCCAAAAGTTCCCGCTGGAAGACTTCGGGGCAGCCATCCGAGAGTCTAAAAAGGACAACAGAGGTGGAAAAGTGCTTCTGATAAGCTAAAAAATGTAATTGAATGCCTCGAATGCCTAATAAATATCGCCCATTAAAACGGTATGCAAAGTTACACTGCTATTTTATTATTGAAAGTTATCCTTCTATTATTATTGTTAAGTTGGCTTTCTTTGATTCCTCAAACGCCTTGACATTGTGTGTGAAGTTCTCACACTACTCTTCAATCTCTTAGAAGCCTAAATAACTTTTGGGTGTAAATTGTAATAACATCCAAAGTGATGGTATTGTAATGTCTCAGTATGCATGAAAAAGATTGAATTCTCATGTTTACTTTCCTTGCTAGATGTTGTTTGCTTTTGAAACCCTTAATAGACACATATTTATGCTAGCTTCCTAAGAAAAGAAAAGAGAATATCTCCATTAGCAAGATATCCGAATGAGTGATGAGAATTGGGTCTTGTTGCAACAGATATCACAAGGCTTTTAATTTATTGCTACATGAAAATGGGAAGACAATTTCTTGATCAACAAGATAGAGGTTACAAGGCATGAGGAAAAAAGTCATTTTATGGCATATAAGAAAAACCAAAATGTTTTCTAGTAATTTAAGCAGATAGGTTAATATTTTAATGTGCTTGCCAGATCCCCCCTTGACAGCACGATTGAGTAGTCCATCAAGAGATCATTCTAGGCAACGCCGTTCTGAACTCCCTTGGAATGTTGTGGACTTTACTACCTAAGATCACTGGAGTCTACCTTGTAGGGGAAGGTCTGCACAATTCCACGAGGATCATGAGAGTTGCTTAGGACCAACCATGGGTTGAGGTTATGAGACACTAGATGTCACACTACCAACTTCCTGTAACAACTTAATGGATGGATTCACTGGAAGCATTGACAATTGTCATTGTTTCAAAGAACAAGATATAGGAAACCATTTTGACTTTGTGAAGTGGATGGTAGGCATGATTCCCCTTTGCAATAATTGACATGGTCCTTTGGTGATGCCTATAATGAGCGATTTATTTCTATCAAGGGCCATCCCAAGTTGCCCAAAAAAAATACATGAAAAGTGAAAGAGTTGACATGGTCCTTTGGCAATGCTTATGATGGGGGATTTTTTTTTTGTTTAGAGCCATCCCATGAATTCCAAAAGAAAACAAGAAAATGGGATAAAGAGATGGGTTGAATTATGGCATCCAGTCTAATTAAAATGGCTCATTATAGATGAGGTAATTCTAATGATGTTGAGTCGTATTCCAAGATAGATCTAGCCAAATCTAGCCTCGAGTAGTCCTAATATCAAGAAACCATTCATGTGGATTTAGAGGTACATTAGATTGGCTAGGGAGGATGCAATCCATCTAAATATATTTAATATAACTCAAGTGAATTAGGTTCTAGCATTTCTATCTTGGACTCACAAACAAAAAATTAAGTTTCACAATAATATGCTTGCTATAATAGCTTTGTGCAAAAAAAATGGTAGTTTGGCATCCCTTCACCATTTCAACCATAACTATCTCATCCAATGTTGGGTTGAGGAGTTCTAATGTGTCAAACAAAGAGCACAACAAACCTGCATGTTTGTGTGATCACAATTTTTGTTTTATGAGTCTTACAACTTCTTGTTTTGCACAAAATAGAATAGTCCTTTATTGGGACAATAACATAGAATTGGTTGTTTCTAGATGCATCTATTGTCAATTTTGAATCATCAATATCTTGTTGTGGATCTCCTTTGATAAGGAATGAGGTAAGAAGCTATGGATCCACTATTCATACCATTTTAGAAGCATTTATATGTCATAAAAGAATTGCAAGCTTTTGGAAGATATGCCTCACAAGTGTATTGGAAGTGTAAATAGATTTTTCTGATACATATGCTATAATGTATTCCAATAGCAAGTAGATGTAAATTTGAGGTTGTTCTTGGCTAAGGAGTGGGTTGAATGTATGACATATGCCACTAGTGACATTGTACTTTGTAGATGATTTTATTAAGGGTTTGAGCTAGCATTGAGCATTAGGATATTATGTTTTCATACATGTTGAAGAGATGTGGACGTAGGATAGAAGCTCTCACTATCTAAGCACCCTTGAGAGCATGTTTTGGTGTTATTGAGATAGTGGTTATGTGCACATTAGTATCCATTGAAGTAATGGATGCATTTTGCTATGTGAGATGGCATCACGATAATTTTTATTTAAAAAATCATTGTATGAAATGGCTACTAAATGCATATGTAAATGTAACTAGGATGCAAAGCTACATAGAAATAATTGTCCACCACAAAACTTTCACATTAAAAAAACACGCATATGGGTAAACAAATTGTGCCAAACAGCCAATGAAAGAGTAAGGTGAAGTTTCCATATGACAATGTAAACCCACATATTAATTCAACGGTTTATAAGACACACTAGTTAACACATCACATATTTATCACTCTAGAACAAAGTATTCTATTGGCCATGTATAGGATAAGACTAGCATAATGTCTTAGAACCCACTATTGATGTAGGAGTTATATGATGTAGAGAAAGAGTTTGCTAGTATTCAATATTTCTTTTTAAAGCTTTGCACCATTATGGACTAGTTGTGTAGTCTTTCTGTGAAGGTTGATGACAATGGTTTAGTGGCAACATGCCTATATGGATTGTTAAAAAGCATTTCACTAGCATACTAGATATTGGAGACAATATTAAATCATTCTCTCATCCCACTATTAAGGGAGTAAACAAGGATGATATATTTTTCTAGCATTAGAAGTGCAACCACTAGTTCATTAGCAAGAGGGAAGAGAATGAATGATCATAGGTGGTCGCAAGAAAAGTGGTGATAGTAATGCAAGAGGCCAAGTTAGAGGACAAGGCTATGGAGGTTAGTAAGAAACAAAAGAAAAAACAAAATTAGCCTCAAAATAGCTAGTATAGTGGTAAGTATGCAAGAGGAAAGAGGGGCAATAGAAGCTATGGAGGAAGTTGGTAATAGGATTGGAAATTCCATTTAGTTATCCTGGTACCACATGGTACTATACATACAAGGGTTAGAGAAAATATGCTGATATGCATTTAGAAAAGAGTCCTATTCAATGATATTTCCAAGTCTCAAATATTTAATGCTCTAAAATTTGAACATAGTAACACAACTATCTATAAAAGGACTTCATATCAAGAGATATAATTTACATATAAAATTAGATAGAAAGGGTACATTAACTGAATTGGTGAGAGGTTTAGGTGCAATGATGTGGTGTTTAGGGTGACATGTCTACCAGTTTCTTGGGATGTCCTGCCCTTCAACCTGAATGACTGTGAGGAAAGCGGGGATTGAAATAAGAGTGAAGGGGGGTTTTGGAGGTTTAAAAGGAGCTAGTGGATCTGGCCATGGGTCATTTCCCACGTGGGAATCCCTAAGAGTGTTTTCTTTTCTTTTTGGCAACTATTTCCTAGCTCTCCTTTGATCTTGGGTTGATGGAAGTAGGGGCCTCATGGATTCTCAATGAAGACCTTGCTCATCATGTATGTCTTAATCGATAAGTGGATATTGATTGTTGTTGAGGCAATAAGAGATGATTACATATGGTGAACCGGCTTTTGTTCATGTCTTCCAAAAGCTTCATGCAGTAGGCAAGTAGCATGGTAGCTCGAAGTATGAGCCTTGCGATGGTATACCCATCTATTCCCGCATTTATATCAAAAAACAAGGGGTGGAATCACCCTTTCTCAATTGCTTTCTTTTGACTTAGCAACAACAACAAGAGCTTTAGATAGTTACAAGTTGTCACAAAGGTTGGATTTGGGCAATTCTGAAATGTGTCTATAAACTTCTTGAATGAAGGTGCCAGGTCTAACTCTTGACATTAGAGGCAGGTCCTCAAGTCAACTGTCTTTCACACTGAATATTAGGGGAAAGTGGTAACTTTCATGTGTGTTGAGGTTGTAGTAGTGAACACCATGCCTTCGTCTGTGGGGTAAATGCATGGGATCTCCTCTTTCCTTAGGTAGCAATACTCAATAGAAGGCCATCCATGCCTCATTGCTCTCCTCCAAGATAGTCTCCAAGCTGGCTATGATTCAAACCCATAGGCTTTTCCAACACATTATTCTGCTAGTACCTTGCCTCCTCTCCTTGGCATGAGTCACGATCTTGCAACTTTTGATCCAGCCATCTCCTCCCTAACACTACCCCAATCTTAGTCACTTGCTTCATTGTTAAAATATTGAGGATGCATGCTAAGGTGGATCAATGATGAGCAAAGAGACAATTATAATGAGGCATAAGTAAGGACAAAGAAGAACAATTGATATTATCCAAGCATAATGCAAGTACAAGTGAATGAGAATAATTGATCAAATAAGTGTGAGGATGAGTGCCTTTTATAGGCTTACAGTAGGTGGTTTTGGTAGGTGAAAAAGGTGGAAAGGGACCATGGTATTTGCCAACTATGGTTTTAATAAATTGTGCATACATGACCTAGCCTAAGGCTTATTTGCAATGTGATTCTTTGCTTTGTTGTTCCTTACAAAGAGGCTATAATGGGTGTGATTGCACATTTCTCAACATTCATGATGTTCATTGGGAGTATCTGCTTGAGCTTTTTTGTTTTATTGAAAATAAAGGTCATTGGTGCATCCCATGACTACATTCTTTCTAGGGCTAAGAGCTCTTCTTCCCAACCTATGCTAGCTTCTTGTGTTCCTCTTAGGAAGGACACCTTTGGCACATATTGTGGCTCCAATTTAAGCTTCAATTCCACTTCACCTAGTTGTTTTTCCTATATTGCTTTGGGTCTCTGTTTACACTTGAAGAGGATGACTCTTCCACATTTCGATCAATTTGTACTAATGAAGGGTCAAGCTCCTTGTGAATCACAAATCCCAATCTTACTAGTTGCTCCCTTGTGAGGCCTTCTTGTTCAAGGTGCTGGGCCACTTTATCTCAATTGGACTCATACTCAAGTAGTTGTGGTAGTGGCTCCAAGGTGTTCTAAAGGGACTCGCTAGCCACTTGGATTTTTCTCATCAATCCCTCCATTGGGTCCTCTTTTTCCGAGTTGGTGACTTTTGTGAGAGTCTTTACAAAACTCTTTTATAGGATTCTCATGATCTTTTTTGCCAGCTGGGTTCTATCCTCTACTATACCAAAAGAGCCAGTTCATCCCTTATCACCACCACCACAGCCTACCCAAGAACCTGAAAGAACCACACTACCTATTTCCCCATTGTTGTTGACACCTCTTCTTAGGTTGAAAGGAGGTAGTCAAATACCAAGGGAAGGTCGAGAATAGGGGTGGAAGAATTCTACTCATTTTGGTGAGGAAGTCCATCACTGGGATCTAGCCTTATAGGGTCAAAGAAGCTTGCAACAAAAAAATTTGAACTAGAAAAGAGGATGGAGAAGGTGCCATGGTGGCTAGAGGACACCTCGTCATGGGTTCCCCGTATCACTTAAGGGACTTCACATGACTTTGATGACCTTCTCAAGACTTTGGAAGAGCAAAGGGATGAGAAGGAAGAAGAAAAGAAGCAAAGGGGTGTTAGACCTAGAAAGGGAAAATGAAGCTTATGTAACACTTCAATGGTAATACACTAGGGGCGTTTACACTCTTAGAATAGCACTAGCCACCTTGGCTAGAAAAATAATGGATAATGACAAATATGAGGAGCTACTTGCATAGTATAGAAAAGAGACAAAGAATAGAGAAAAATAAAAATCCCTCCATGAGGAGGCCTCAAAAACTATGGCAGAGTTGGAAGAGCGGCTAAAGGAGAAAGACCGAAAAAATGTACAATTATGGCTAGATGATGAAGAAGTGAAGCTGATGAAGGACAGAACCCTCAAATTGGTCGAGTAGTGGGAGAAAGGCACTAAAAGACATGAAGATCTCAAGAGGACTATAGCTATGCTGACCCATGAGAAAGAGCATGTCCAATGGAGCAAGGAGGAACACATGAACATTTTAGAATCCTTGATGTTTCATCATCATCAAGCGTCTCTATTCCAAAAATTCCTAAGGTAACTAATGGCATGTTTGAGCCACTTGTTGATGCTTTTCTTCTAGGAAAATCCACATACAAGTGTTCTTGGAAGCGGTAACAAATTCTTGGAAGTATCAAAGTTGTTATTTTCTATGTCATTGAGGCTTCTGAACCTCTTGGATCAAGTCTTTGATTTCCTATGAACCTTGCAACTTGCCTAACAAGATCCCTTCCAAGTTTCCTCTTGGCTTCTACATCTGCCATGATCTCTTCCTCTATGTTCAACTCGTGTGTGTTGGTCATAGATTGATATTAGCTTCTAGATATTTGTAGAGAAGTTCATTGCATCAAACTCCAGAGAGTCAACATTTAAACTTGTTTTTACCATGTTTTTTGGATACTCTTGCGTGACAAGTGTCTCAATGAGGCTAATGAGCCTTGACAAAGTACTAGGGGTTCCTATTTGATGTTCCTTGCATGATTGAGATATTGTCTATCTTGATTCAATGTGGTGTAATGTTAGGACTTGCAAGTACTTAAGCTTAGTTTCTTTGTAGCCATCAGTGGCTAAGTAGGCACTTCTTGTTCGCCCTTGTATATGGTACTGCTTGTCAAGATCTGAATGTGTGCTATGACCATCTCTCTTTTGGAATTATTACACTCAAAGATGAGTCAAGGTTTCCAACTTACCTCAAGAGAGTGTCTCTTGGATGACTAAAATGATGAGCATTAAGTCATGAGGTGTTAAGAATAATATGGTGAATGACCTCGATGGGGTTTTGTCTTGCCTAGAAAATCATAGTCCAAGTGTGACTCAAGCAGTTGGAATAAACAAATGCATTAGGGTTCAAGTCAATATGGGTTATCCTAATATCTTGAGAGTCCATAATTACTAAATCCTTACCCAGGAGGTACTCAATCCATCACATGAGTTTGATCAGACCTCATGACATTTTTCCAACCACTAGTAGTGCTTTGTAGCATAGTGCAACTAGAGGTCACGACCTGCTTGTGATTCTGCAAGGTCCCAAGCTACCCCGTTTGACTTCAGAGTGTGGAATCCTCACAGATGACTTGGTAATCTCTAACAAAAGGAGGTAGAACACTAAACCACATGCAAGTCATCCTGCCAAACTCGAAAAGGCAAGCTCTTAACTAGATAGTGTCTAGTCAACCACTTCCTACCTATCAATCACTTCCCAATCAGCAAGTGAGCATGAGAGGTTCCTTACTGGTATCGAACCTATGATTCATCCCCAAAAACCTGTAATTTCACAATTATCAGTAGTACAAGGACCAAGGAGCATGAATAGATTGAAAGTATGTCCCCTAGGTGCCCCAAACTATCTTTTTTGGGCCTCCCAAAGAGCTCGGGGAAGTTACTATGTGTATATCATTTACATTATATGCGTTCAAGGCCTATTTATAAATATCCTTATCTGTGAATTTTTCTTGAATAAAACATAACCCTTTTCTATTCAATCTGTAAAAAACCCTTCATATTACACCCTTTTGTATGTAAAAAACATATAAAATTGGTATTCTTTAAAAAAAAAATTAAACTCACATGATGCACACATATATATTCATGAGTAACTTACCCAAGCCAAAGAGTCTCCCAAGTGCTTGCAATAGCACCCTCAATTCTAACTAACTCAATGTACCTCCCATACTGCAAATAATAGTAATATTTCTAAAATAAACATGATAATTAAGTCATCTCATACTTCAGCCATTACCTCTTCAAACTATGCACTCTCATCTCCATGTAGAAAGGATCTAGTCAACATTGTAAAGGACTGTAGAAAGGAGCTAGTCAACATTGCAAAGGACTGTCTCAATGCAATATGCGAAGTCTACAACACTTGTGATGAATACTCAACAAATATAAGAGAATTTGTAGGTTTGTGCCATGATTTGGCTGGGCACATCAAGAATTTTAGGAACTCACACAGTTTGGTCTTACCTGTCACTAGTCCAACTAGCTAATGGTAATACCACTGTAGGCCGACTAGATAATGGTAACACAATTGTAGCTAGTTTGTCTACCTATTCATCCCTAGTGGATTTTAAAACCAATGATGTTATTCCCAATAAAATTTCAAAATTTTTTACTAATCATACATAATAAATTATAGCAAAAAACCTTATTGACCATTTTGTTAACAACACATCCAAGAATAGGCTGCTCATAAGTACCATGGATTAACTAGTCAGCCCCTGACTAGTTCTTGTGCAAGTAGTTCATTCAAAACAATGAAAATTTAGAAAATTTAATGCTTTCTAAGAATTTTTACAATTAATTTTTAGTAAACAGATCATCCTATGGCTTCACAAAAATAGTCTCAATTGCAAGTTTGTTAAGCACATTATCTTCACTGCAATCAATTATTAGCAATCATTCGATAATAAGAGAAAAAACAACCAACATGGAATTTTGATTTCTCATGAATATTAGGCATTCAAGTCTTATTTTTTTTTACTAAATTTACTGATGTAAGCAATCATCGCTATTTGTTTTGTCAAGCATACATGTTGTAGTCTTCTCACACTAACTGTAGTAATTATGATTAGATTGTTTGTGCCCTCTTACTACCCTTTCTTGAATTATTTTCCAAACCATAAACCACATATTTTCATCAAAGAATATCAAAAACATCAATGAAATACCAGCAATACTCATGTTCTTAACCCTTTTCCAATTATTCCCAAAAATCACTACAAGCAAGTAATGCACCTAGTTATTACATGTGCGACAAGTTTCATGTACTTCTTGTGTCAAGCTCCAAAATCAATAAATGTGAATTAGCTATAGAAAATTCCACATGTTTTCATGACCCTTTTATGTGTCTTTTATCCCCAACCATGAATAGCATTGATATTCACAAGCAAGAGTCTTTAAAGGTCATCGAGCATTAACTTCAACTAGCTACTTGTTAATCGAATTCCCGACCCTGCAATATGCCAATGCATCCCATGGTAAAATTGATGGAAATTAGTAAAATTTGAGTAGAAACTTGCAATTATTATGGAGTTTTAGTCCATGAAGCACATTCAAGTGACGAATCACTCACCATTGCCTAAAATGCAAGATATGGTGGTTATAGACAAGCAATAATAATTTGTGTTTTTTATTTTTTCCAATTTTTCTTAAATCAATTTTTTTTTTCAAAAATCCAAGCCTGCCCAATGAAAACAAAAACACATGCACATTCGATGGATTGACTTCCTTCCAACCCGTTCATCCTAACTATGACACATGAGATTTCCACATCAAACCCATCATGCTAAAAATCCCATCTCACTCAGATTTGATCCATTTTTCTCATGGTCTATGGTTAGAGACTCATCAAGAGAGATTTTGTCGGATCTTGGAAAATGGTGAAGTTCAATCTTCTTAAGGAGAAACAGAACAAAATGGTACATTACAGAGCCGTCTATTACTACTACAGAAGGATATATATACAATTACAAATACAAAACCAAATCTCCAAGAGATAGAGGATGCAGAAGTGCCTCTAGTAGTAGAAGAAAAGCAAATTTTTCTACTTCTAGAAGAAAGAGGGAAGATAAAAGTGGGGATTTTCCTATTCCCCAGCTGATTGGAGAAATCGGTGGATCCTTTTAAAGAATATAACTTCGTCAAAGACCTAGACACATTCAAACCAAACCTAACATTCCGACAGTTGGTGATCTTGTCTCCCAACTATTGAAAGAAATTCAAAAGCATACTCACAAGAAGGCATGGCCTAAGGATTGCTGCTACCATTGTCCCTAAGTCCTAACAAAGCCCCAGATCTTATGAAAGAAGGGGATATGGCTAATGCCTTCTTAGAACTTGTAATATTCCCGCACACTGCGTACCGTAAATATTGACTTCCCGCACGCCGTGTAAATCCTGTGCAAGGGTATCCCCTACATCATATTATTGGTAGCTTAATCCATACCATTCACGCTCAAAAATGAGGCCTCCACATTGTGAATTAGAGGCTGGGGTTGAAGACCGTAAAAGCCGCGAGGGAACACCCTTTTTGAAGGGGCAATCGGATAAATTTTAGGCAAATTTTTTTAAATTATCCCTTCCCCCAGCCGATGCATGGCTGGAGGAGAGGGAGTGTGGGGAGGAATGGCCTAAGGAAGAGTGAGTAGGGAATGCATGACGAGGGAATGGCATGAATCCTCCACGTGGTGGAGCTTCCCTTTCCCCCCCCTTGCCTATATGAACTCCCGTTAGGGAGAGAAGAGAAAGGAGGGGACGGTGCCGTGAGAAGGAGGAGAGGACGCTGCTGCCCCGCCGTTGGGGAAAGGAGGGAGATCAGGCCGTCACCGTCGTGCAGGAAGCCGCCGCGCTGCCGCCACAGTCCGCCAGCCCGCCATAGTCCGCCGCCATTCCGCCCTCTTCACGACGACCCTTCCCAATCATTGGATACCCCCCCTCGACGTTGCTGCAGGCCCCAGAAGCTTCTTAGAAGCTTCTTAAGAAGCTTCTAAGGATTAAGGCCATAGGCCTTGATCCTACGCGACTTCTCGGTTTTGAATCCGGTTAGGGAAATCCCTATTCCCAAACAAGGAGAAGATATCGATCCCCTAGCCGTCTCGAAAAGCGAGAGTAAAGGAGTCCGTAACCACGACTACAATGGCTCCCAAGAAGTTGCAAGGCGGGACTGCGGGAGGTTCATCTCCAAGCATACAAGTGGATATCTCCCCGAGCCCACAAGTCCAGAGTTGTCCGCCTTAGAAGACTAGCTGCATGTTGCTATTTTGAAACATTGTCAAAGTAATGAGTCTAAACATATAGGGCAAAGAAATGAAATTGATAAGTGCATTTGGTTACTAGACATGGTGGGAATAAGCGTGTGCCACATTTTAGGCAACATCTTCCTTGTAATGATTCATGAGGAAAAGTTAACACCCATAAGATATTATCCGAAAAGAAATAGAAGAGTACGAAAATGATCTTATGGACTTGCAAGTAGCATGTAACATGGAATAAGTTAACACTAGCTTTAGTTTGGTATGAACTTCATTAACTACATTGTAGCTAAGGGAAAGTTGCGTGTTGCATAGTCATCATGCAGAAATTTCATTCATCAGGAGCCGTATTTTAGGAAAGGTCGCATGGTTTATCAAAGCATGAGATTCTAAAGTGTAGACAACAAGGTTTTAGGCATGGTTATTTGATGTAAGTCCTAGTAGGTCCTAGGAAAGTTAGTACCCAGATTATCATGCATTTTTACTATATCAAGGAAAGATAGAGTTATTGTGAACCATATGATGCGTAGAAGCAATGAATCACATGTTTACATGTATTGCGGTAGTTGCAACTATTTTTCCTTCTTTAGATCTACTTTATTATCTCTAGGAAGGATTCATCCTTGTCGCGAGACAAGCATAGTGAATTACCCAAATCACCTAGTCACAAAGGATTCACATGGGTATGGTTCAGTCGACATGACAAATATCCCAAGTGCTCACTTGGGTTTAGTACGATAAGGAGTCGACCTAGTTTTACACTTGTTGCCAAGTCAAAACCCTCAAACCCAAAGATCATACCCACATTCACGAAATGTTGAGTCAATTGGATGCTCATGCATAAAACGATCTAAGGTTTCTATCTTAAGGATCACTCGTTCAAATGATGAAACTCCGACTGCGTTGGAAATTCCTAGGACCATGGCCCAATATAATTAGGAATTGGTTGGGTAAGAAGACACCCTAAACCCTGCTACTCGGCTGGAGGTAATTCCGTGACCAGAAAATGCCATTCAAGGGGTGAAAAGATCTCGTGGAATAGATGCAACACATGTGCAAAAAGTTGCAACATCGCATAGACTTGTGATTTGTTCACAAGAGAGTTTTGCCATTTCTTGAAATGAGGTTGGCAAGTTATTGCGCAAATTTAACTTACAAGAGGATGAGTAATCATCCCGTTACATCACCTTTCTTGGGGAATAATTGCCAAGTAAAAGGAGAATTAGGTATTTACCTGGAAGCAAATGACCAATCAATAAATTGAAGCGACATGGTCGCCAGGATTTACTATTACCTAAGGTATTGGTTAAGTTGGGTTAACAAGGTATGGCCCTAACCCAAGGATAAAAGGGGGAACAAACAAACCCTTGGGGATCTTGCCAAGTCGCAATTTGATCCCAGATCGAATGCTGGATGCATTCGGAGAGAAAGATTCACTTTTTAACAGATGGCCAAATAAACAACCACTGGAATTGATTGTGCTTGTAACAGTTTAGAAAGCACTGTTTGCATTGTTTGCTCAAGGAACTAAAGGATGAAAAGATATATAAATGCTTTAGGTTGAAGGCCTGAAGGGAGAGGCAGCTTCAGTTACCCCCGACTGCCTGCCTGACCCTAACCAAGGGGGTTGTTGACCGCGCCGGGAACGTGGACCGAACCCGCCGCGAGAGGTCTTTCCGTTGAGCTCTACTTGGAGCAGGAGGACGCTTGGGTGACAGGGGGGGCTCTGGCCGTAAATCCCTCGCCTTCCGGGTCCTGCACAAGAGGCTAACGTGATTCGGGATTGGATCTCGAGGCCCGCATACTAGTCTACGGGCGGAAACTTGGAATAGTAATCCCTGGTGGATTACTGGATAGCCTTCGGGCGGATTATGAACAAGCCTACGGGCGGAACTCCTTGTATTTCAAAGATAAAAGGATAAAATGATAATAAAGAAGTTGTTTGACATTGTTTTCTTTATGTCCTGTGATAAGATTACGTGAAGGAACCAGTGCTTAACAGGGTTAATCAAAGAAGCTGTTTGATATATGTCGAATTAATGTGGTAGGTAATTACATAACTAAAACAAACCGAGGAAAGTGCGGAGGATGGACCATGGGTCTATCCTATGGATGGGTGGTCCCAGTTAGCCGGGAACTTTTCTCAAAGATCTGGAAGAGCAGCGGGAGGTTCATCGAAAGCAATGACCGAGAATTATGTTTTACCTAATTTACGCTGTTTTAGGGGAACGGAATGGGACTATGCCTTATGGCAGAGAGGTTGAGTTTTGCATCCCTCTCGTTCCCATTCTCCTTGAACCAAGTGCAGCGTGATTCCGCTTCGGACCTGGCGTTTCGGCGTAAAGTAGTTCGCTCGGGTCTGACGCTAGTTGCTGCTAGCTAATGACCAAACAGGAAAACCCAAATTCAGGTCGATCCTAAGTGGGAACGGCCAGGATACTTCCGCTACGTGGCAGACGCGGGAAGACCTAGATCGCAAGTCCCGTAACATTCCATGGGAGTGCCGGGCGGAGCTTTCTAGACATCCTTTCCGATGGACTGCTAAGACGTGTCCGGGATGATTCTAGGGGACACGTTACAGAACTCAACACCCTAGAGATCAATGTGTGGATTGAAGGTTGCTTAATTGCATATGAATTCATTTATAGAGGTTCATCAACGAACATAATGATGGGTGTGATAATGAAGGATCTAGGCTTGCAAGGTATGCAACCTACACGATGGCTTATAAGACTCACAGACCAAAGTAGAATTAAGCCTTTGGACATTCTTCCATATGTGCAAAAAACCCTCGTAGGAAGAGTCTATTGGCTAACCTATTTGGTAGTAAAACCAAATTCCTATGGGACCTCATATCCTCTGTTGCTAGGAAGACCATGGGTTTTTGAAGCAAGGGCACGGACAGATTGGTTCAAAGGAATTGTAACCCTAGGTAGAGGACCCAAAAAAGTGGAATTAAATATGTATGGATTGCAAAAAGATAATGGATCCACTTCCATTGAAGTCTTAATAGACTCTTCCAATGAGATAATAGATGGCACATTGAGAGATGAAGAGGCTGTTAAGCATATCTTTCCCAATAAAATAAAGGCATAGTCCCTGGCTATGGGTCGGTTCTCGCGGAGCATTTGATGAGGAGGCCACTCCCTTGAAAGAGTTGGTGGATCTATACCCAAAAGCAGTCCGTGGGACCTTCATCCACAAAGTGGAAGGTGAATAACAATTAACATTTGTGGATGGAGATAGTACTGAACATCACTTGAAGGTGGGTATCAGTCTTTCAAAAGAGAAGATGTCAGTCATGCATGACCTTGTGAAAGAGGACTTGGACGTGTTTGCATGGTACTATAAAGATCCAAAGAGGATGGATCCTATGGTATATCAACATCATATTGACTTAGAGCTTGATGCCAAGCCCATGAGGCAAAGACAGAGGTGTCTGAATCCAAATTACAAGCCCTAATGAAAGCTAAACTGTTGAAGCTCCTTAAAACTGAGTTTATCTATCTAGTTGGCTAATAGTGAATGGGTTTCACCCATTGTGGTAATACCCAAGAAGAATCAAAAGATGCAAATATGTGTGGACTTCCAAAAGCCAAACTCCAAGACTAAGAAGGATCATTTACCTATTCCTTTCATAGACCAATTGTTGGACACACTAGTTGGACATGAGCTTTATTTCCTCTTGGATGGATTTAGTGGATACAACCATGTCCACATTGCAGAAATATATTAATCCAAAACAAACTTTACAATAAAATGGGGAACCTATGCTTATAGAGTGATGCTGTTTAGGCTCTATAACACTCTTACTACCTTTCAATGAGTGATGATGGCCACATTCCAAAACCATCTATATGATTCCATTGAGGTGTATGTAGATGACTTTGGTGTATATAGCCTAGTCTCTAAGCATTTGGGACACTTGGAGCAATGCTTTGACCAATGCCAAAGTATGGGATTTTTCTCAACCCCAATAAATGCACCTTTGGAATCTCTCCAAGAGTTCTATTGGGCCACATTGTCTCTACACAAGGGATAACAATAGACCTTGCAAAGATTGAAAAGATTGTAGCCTTGACAACACTAACTAACCTCAAAAAGTAGAGGGGATTTCTTGGCCATGTGGGCTATTATAAAAGGTTCATAGCACAGTTTGCAACAAAGGTCGCCCCCCTACATAAGCTCCTGAGGAAAGATATGGAGTCTATTTGGAGAGATGAGTGTGACAAGGACTTCAACACTTTGAAGGAGTGTCTGAGTGAAGCACCCATCTTGCAACATCATGATTGGATTAAGGAATTCCATGTGCAACTGATGCATCTATAGAAGGGTTATGAGCAATCTTATGCCAAAAAGGCTCCTTGAAGTTAGATCATTTTACGTAAGGGGTGTTTCTCATGCGGCTTGCGAGTTTTAACCTCGGCCTTATTTGCACAACGCGAATGGGGTCTTTTATCGCGCATACAGGGTAAGCCTTTAACTGCCAACATTTTACGATGTGGGAGATCACTTTGGGGTGCCTTGTTGCAGGGGGGTTTAAGGTCAATTTAATATTTCGAGTGGAAATATTGCATACAATAGTTTATTTTTCATGAGAAATTTTCTATTTTTGAGGTCTTTTTCTCATTTAAATCGATTTTCAAAATCAGTTCTCATTGGCAACTACATGGGATATGGTGACTCAGCCCGTCGAATCCATGAACTGATTTGCACATAAAGAAGCTATAAAGACAATCAAGCTACTTTAAAAAGAAAGCACACAAAAAAACACAAACACAAACACAACTCTCACCCTATCCTTGACCAAATCAAGGCATAAAGATCCACAAGGGATAGGCCAAGTATATCCTAACAAATATCCAAAGCTAGTTGCTAGTTAATTGCTTCAACATAGATAGGCTAAAAAGAACTATCAAAGGAGTCATCCCAAGTGGTGGTCTGACCTGCCTACCTAACCTAGGACAACTGAACCAGGAACTCCTACTTACTAGGAGAGGACTCCTATAGCCTGGTCTTTTCTTTTCAAATCCTTTTAATTTACTACTTTTTAATACTTCTCGACTTGATACTCGCATATGTAAAAAGGAGGGAGCTGAGTGTATCGTGACCCAAGAAGACAAGGTATCAGTCCTAAGTCACTCATTCCTAGGAAGCTACTAGCCCTTCACAAGGTAATGATAATCTGCTCTTAGAAATTTTTTTTCCTTTTCTTTCATTTCTTTTTCTTTTTTTCAAGGGTTAAAACCCCTTTTTACACACCTCCATATTATACTAAAGTCTTCAGATATATTCATTGTTTCATCTCTATCCTTTATTTGGCAGGCTTCTCTATTCACCTCACAACTAATAGAGTTTCCTAGAAACAAATGCCTAGTAGGCTAGAAAGATAGTGTCATTAGGAGGACTCTCAAAAATAGCTCTTTTTATACCAGACAATGCCTTCACATGAGGTGGACAATTTATGAGACCTCCCCAAATACCTATAACTCGATCTTGGGACTTCATGCCTTGACTGCTAGTTCCTAAATGTAACGTCTCCACCTGTTCTCTTTCAGGACACGTCTTAGCATTCCATCAGGAAGAGAGTCTAGAAAGCTCTGCCCAGCACTCCCATGGAATGTTACGGGATTTGAGATTTAGGACTTCCTGGGTCTGCCATGTAGCGGAAGTATTCCGACCGTTTCCCACTTAGGACCGACTTGAATCAAGGTTTCCCCTAATAGTCACTTTCCTAAACGGTAGGTAGTGTCGAACCCCAAGTGAACTAATTTATGCAAAAATGCCAGGGACGAAGCGGATTCATGCTGCACTTGGTTCAAGGAGAATGGGAAACGAGAGGGATACAAGGCTCAACCTCTCTGCCCATAAGGCCTAGTCCCATTCCGTTCCCCTAAAAGAGCATAAATCAGGGCTCTAGTAACCTAAAATCTAGGTCAGCGCCCTTGCTATTCATTTCCTTCGAGAGGAGCTCCTTGCTGTCCATTTCGATTGAGAAAAGTTCACGGCCAATCAGGACCATCCATCCATAGGACGGACCCATGGCCACATCCACCGCGCTTTCCTCAGGGTTGCTTTAGTTGTCTAATTACCTACCACATTTAATTGGACATGCATCATGCAGATTCCTTAATTAGCCAGTTAGACACTGGTTTCTTCATGTAATCTTAGCACTTGACATAGAAAAACATTGTCAAACAAGTTCCTTTTCAACAGGTTATCTTATTTATCTTTGGAATACATCCATAAAATCCAGCCCGTAGGCTAATCCATAATCCACCCAAAGGCTATCCATAATCCACAGGGACTACTTATCCAAGATTCCGCCCGTAGACTAGTATGCGGGCCTCGAGATCCAATCTCGATTCATGTTGGCCTCTTGTGCAGGGCGCGGAAGGCAAGGGATTTATGGCCAGAGCCCCCTTGGCACCCAAGCGTCCTCCTACTCTAAGTAGCGCTCAACGGAGAGACCTCACGCATCAGGTTGGGTCCACGTTCCCAGCGCTGCTAACAACCCCCTTGGTCAGGGTCAGGTAGATAGTCAAGGGCAACTGAAGCTGCCTCTCCCTTCAGGCCTTCAACCTGAAGCATTAAATATCTTTCCATCCTTTAGTTCCTTGAGCAAACAATGCAAACAATGCTCCTAAACTGTTACAAGTACAATCAATTCTAGTGGTCGATTATTTTTGGCCAATTGGTAAGGATTAAATCCTTCTCTTTGAATGCATCCAGCATTTGATCCGGGATCAATTGTGACTTGGCAAGATCCCCAAGGGTTTGTTTGTTCACCCTTTTTTCCTTAGGTTAGGGCCATACCATGTTAACCCAACTTAACCAATACAATATATTTCATAAATTAATAGTAAATCCTGGCGACCATGTCACTCTAACTTAATTGATCCTTTGCTTCCAAGCAAAATACCTAACTTTCCTTAACTTGGCAATTTTACCCAAGAAAGGTGATGTAACAGGATGATTACTCATCCTCTTGTAAGTTAAACTTGCGCAACAACCTGCCAACCTCATTCCAAGGAATGGCAAAACTCTCTTGTGATCAAACCATAAGACCATGCGACGTCGCAACTTGTTGCACAAGTGTTGCATCTATTCCAAGGGATCATTTCACCCATTGAACGGTGTTTTCTAGTCAAGGAATTATGATTAGACAAGAAGCAGGGTTTAGGGTGTCTTCTTACCCAACCCAATCCTAATTGCACTAGGCCAACGACGTTTGGTCTTAGGGATTCCAACTCAATCTGAGTGTTAGCATTTGAATGAATGATCCTTAGGGTAGAAACCCTAGATCGTTACTTGCATGAGCGTCCAATTGACCCTACGTTCTATGAATGTGGGTAGGACCTTTGGGTATGAGGGTTTCGACTTGGCAACAAGTGCGAAACTAGGCCAAATCCTTAACGAGCTAAACCCTAGTTAGCACTTGGGTTATTTATCATATCGGACTGAACCATGCCTATATGAATCCCTTGCGGTTTAGGTGATTTAGATAATTCGATCTGCTTGTCTTGCGACAAGGATGAGCCATTCCCAGAGATGATAAACTTGATCTAAAAGAGAAAACTAGTTGCAACATGTCACAATACTTGTAAACACGCGATTCATTGCTTCTTCATACCACTAGATTCGCAATAACCCTAACCTTTCTTGTTAAAATCAAAATGCATGATAGTTTGTAGAATACTTTTAATAGAACCTACTAGGACTTACATTCAAGAATCATGCCTACAACTCTTTTTCTAAGCTTTAGAATTTCATGCTTTAATAAACCATGCAACCTTCCCCTAAATGCAACTCTTGATGAATGAATTTTACGCACAACAAATGTGCAACATGCAACCTTTTCCTAACTACAACGTAGTTAAATGAAGTTCATGCTAATTAAAGCTAGAGTTAACCTATTCCATTTTACAAGCACATACCACCTGCAAGTTCATAAAATCATTTCCGTGCTCTGCTATTTCCTACGGATGTTAACGACTTTCCCTAATGAATCATTACAATGAAGATATTGCCTAAAAATGATACATACGCTTAATCTTTCCATGTCTAGTCAAAGGTGCACTTAATAATTTCAACCTTATAATGATAGGCAATAGGTGTTCTAGGCTCGTCACTTTGAAATGCACAACAAGGCAACATACTATTAAGATCATAAGATGGATAGACAATTTGCGTTCTCATCACATTGAAAATACCAATGACCCATTTGCATGTCATGAATTAATTCTAGTAATTGTTCAAATAGTCAATTCTTTTCCAATTGCATTTAACTAGGCTAGGTGAATTTGAACATGCATAGGTGCTTAAAGCGTTACTTTTGCGTGGAATCAAAATAGTAAAAACCTAGGTTTGTGGGCTCGGGGAAATGTGCACGTGAATGTTAGGAGAAGAACCTCCCGCAGGCGCGCCTTCTGACTTCTTGGGGGCCATCGTAGGCGTGACTACGAACTTCCGGTTTGCCTTTACCCTTACGCGATCGATGAATCTCCTCAACCTTGGTAAGAAGAATCAAGATCTTGCCCTTCTCCCTCATACGCAGGAGATCCCTTCACCGAAATGCAGATCCTTGAGAATACCAAGGCTTGCGGGATTTGGGCTTATGGGAGGGCTTGTGGGCTTGGAGCTTTGTTGGTGGAAAATGGGGCTTTTATGAAAAAGGGTTGTAGGAATTGGGCTTTTACGAGGAAGCTGCGGGAATAGAGCTTAATGAGCTCGGTTTTAAACCCGGGAAGGCCGCAGGAACAAGGCCCAAAGCCTTATCCCTTAGAAGCTGTGGGAATGGGACTTATTGAAGCCCCCCTCCCTTAGAAGCTTAATAAGAAGCTTCTGATGTATACAGAACGTGACGTAAGTAATGAATGGGGAGGAGGGTGACGAATTAGATGGTGCTAATGATGATGACGATTGGTAGCGATGGGTGATGGTTTGGAAGCGATCATGGTGGCGGCATACAGCAGGCGCGCGGCAGCAGTGACTTCCCTTCTCTCCTCGATCTTGCAGCACGGCGTCATCCTTTGCTCCCTCCTTATCCCCCCCAAGGCTAAGGGGGGTTTATATAGGGCTTAATGGGTGGGGAGAGAAGCTCCACCATGTGGGCTATGCATGGCTCCCCCCCCCTCATGCAGCCCACATCTCCCACCTAGCCCATCCCTCCCCACACTGCATCTCCTCCAGCCATGCATCGACTAGGGGAAAGGGATAATAATAAAAAAAATTGCATTAAAATTATCCATTTTGTCCCCTCCCAAGAGGGTGTTTCCACGGGGTTATGCGGATTTGAACCCCCGGGCTCGATTTCCCAATGCAGAGGTCCCATTTTTGTGCGTGCGGGTTATAGATTAAATTGCCGACAATTACAATGCGGAAGATAACCTTGCATAGGGTTTACATGACGTGTGGGGAGTCAAGTTTGGTAATATTTCGAGTAGAAATATTACATTCTCTCCCCCTTGGAGGAATCGAGATGTCCTCATCTCCAGAAGAACTGGGGGTATTGTTGGTTGAGAGTGCTTTCATCCATCGAAGTGGCATCCTCCTCGGGATAATATTTCCATTGGATGAGGCATTCTCTCAAGGTTCTAGATCTCAATTGTCTCTCCCTAACATCTAAGATCCTGTCAAGCCGTAGCTCAAGGACTCCTTAGCTAGGCATAACAACTTGTTGGTCATCAAGTACATGGCTAGGATTAGGTACATACTTCTTCAGTAGGCTAATATGGAATACATTATGAACCTTTAGGTTCTCAGGGAGTTGCAGTCTATAAGCGTTGGGTCCTAGGCACTTGAGGATCTTGTTTGGTCCACAATACCTTGGGCTTAGCTTCTTGCAATCTCCTAAGGAGGATAGGGAGCTCTTCTTTGGGCGTACGCGAATGAAGACCATGTCTTCTTCATCGAAGGTTCTATCTTGACGTTTCAAATCCGCGTATGTCTTCTATCTATCCTTGGCGGCTTGGATGTCGTGTCTTATTGACTTCATTTGGTCATCCATCTCTTCCAGCATCTTTCTGCATAATTTGCAGCCTTTGCAAATTCACATGCCCCACTCTCTTGTGCCAAATTTCCAAATCTCTGATAGTGCTAGAACCATGGGCAAACATAGCTGGATTTAGCTCTGGAAAGGTAGCATCAAGAGTAAAGAGCTCTACCATTCCTGTGACCGCGAGCTATCAACTTGCATCCATTACCAAACTCTTCAATAAAGCAGCCATGCTTATTGAATCTAACCTGCAAGTTCTGCTCTGTCATCTGACCAATAGACAATAAGTTCTTCATAGTTGATGGAACATGCAATATATCATGCAAAATCTTCTTTCTACCCTCATGAACCACAAGAGGCACTTTGCCTTTATGTTTAATGCTATGCTGCATGACATCACTATTACAGACATAGCCATGTTTTTCAGCCACCATATCAGTGAACCAATCACCGTGAGGAGTCATGTGGTTCGATGCCCCTGAATCAATATACCATACTACATCATCAATGGATTTTTCAGCAACTCAATCTTTTACATACTGCATGGCAAACAATCTATCTCCTGGAGTATCATCTACCTGACTAGACGTAGCAAAGTGTCCATGTTGTTTGCCTTTCTAATTGCCCTTCTTCTTCCAGCAGTCCTTGGCAATATGCCCATACTTCCCACAGTAATGACAATCCTTATCCTTGTTCGGATTGTCAGATGGACGCTGCTGTTGCTAGGAGCCTCTACCTCTAGGGCTAGATCTCCCCCTGCCTCTAAAGTTTCCACCACCTCTTTTGTTTGATACCTGCTGGTTGTTATTGCCATAGGATGCATTCTGTTGGCCTCCTCTACCAGATCCATAGCCTCTACCACGACTGCCACGGCCACGTTGATTTAAATAGAAAACTACATCCCCTCATGGATAAGCAATGCAACCAGCTCATTAAAATCAGGCATTTCAGCCCTCACAGACATAGAAGTATCAAAAGACTTATATTCAGGCCCCAAACCATTCAAAGTCACAGCAACCATGACTTTATCTTCAATCTATGAACCAACAGATGCCAGCTGATCCGCAATGGTCTTAACCTCGATGAAATAATCCTCTATAGATCTGCTCTTTCTCTCCATGTTGTTGAACTTCTGCTTCAACTGTATCTTCTTGGCACTTGTGGTTGTGCCATAATACTTGACCAAAATGTCCCATGCATTCTTAGGAGAGTTGCAGTTCATTATCTGCATTACCATGGCACATCTGAGATACATAAAGAGAGCCAGTGCAAGACTCTACGAGCTCTTTGTGTCTAAGCTTAGTGTAATCGTCTCTGATCAGCCGTAGGTCGATCTAGGAGCTCAGGTTCAGCTTTTGCTCCAGTCACCAACTCCCAGTAGCCTTTCCCTATTAAGAAGTTCTCCATGCAGAACTTCCATATGGCATAATTGTTACTATCAAGCTTTTCCCTCACTATCTGGGTTATGTTGTCAATCCTCTCTGCATTAGCCATATTGTACCAGATAATATTTAGTCACTACTTGACTTCCTACAAGCCAACAAGTATGACTGGGACCAAGTTTAATCCTCAATTGTTTATGATAGTATTTTAGCCCAATGACTGCTCAAAATAGTTCACAACCAAGTGGTCTAATCCGTACGTATAAAGGTCAATACATATGCTATGCAGTGACTTCAGCTTAAACTCTTGCAACCTCACTGCGAGGGTAAATACATACAGCCTAAAAACTGTAAACTGTGAGTAACCAGCAGCAATTTCAAGGCCAAAATCAATGTGTATACATGTCATACATGTTCCAAACCCTCCATAATATCTGCTAGTACATGTGGCAGTCTGGACATACGAATACGATTACAAAACAGTGCATAACCAGCAAGTATGATTGTCAAATAACTTGTTCACAGATTGCAGTCAGCAAATACCCAGTGAAGTCAAGCCTTTTTTAGCTCCAAAATATCTCAAAAACAAACATACATCCACTTTGAAATATCAAGGTCACTGCATGACCATATGGACACCCATAGATAAGCTGTCTTCAAAAGCTAGTGGCATACATTGCATTTATAGTTTGTACCTAGCTAAGACAATGTAAATGCACTCAATTTTAGCTTCAGATTTCAGTTTTTAATCATGCTCAATGCCCGATTCAATGCTCCAAGCATTCCCAGATATATTCCCAATAGCATACAGTTGTTAAAGATCAACAGTGTCATAGCATACTTCAGTAGAGGATGATGCTTGCTGCCCGCATTCAATGACAGTTTTGAGCCTGTCAATGGCTTCCAGATCAGAATATTTCAGTCATAAAAAACTAGCTCCAACACATAAGAACATGTACATACGGCCTCCAAGCAATTATCTAAGTCTTGTTAATGCTTTTGGGCATGATCAGGAGCTTCTATAGCTCAATGATGATCAAATCCAAGCTGTCCTTTCACTTTTCCAATAGTTCAAGATTGTTTTACAGATTTGTATACTATGATTCCAGCTCATAACAGAGATCCTACCCAAGCAATAGCTTCTTGTAGTGTTCAAGTACCTTCTAAAGTGTGCAAACATGCTTTATAGTACTTTGTAGATGATCAATGGCTTGATTTTCAGCCAACAGAGGTAGCTTTCTGACCTGGTGCAAACACACTGGCAGCCTCTTCATAGGGGTAGCACCTAGCCAACATAAAGAAATAGGGAAGATTGGAGCAAAAATAAAAGTGATCAGAAAAGAAAAAGATTGAAGTGTTGCATTGTGAGGGCTTGATAGGTTCTTGGTGGGTACTAAGTCAAGACCTGAGACTGATGCTCTATTCTCCTTGGGTCACTATGCTTAGCTCCCACCTTTTTACATACCTAAATATGGAAAATTTGAAAGAATAATTTGTTAAAGGAAATTTTATGATGACTAGGCTATAGGAGTCCTTGTTTAGTAGGAGTTCCTGGTCTAGTCATCCTTAGTCGAGTCTATAGTTCAGACCACCACCTATGATGACTTTTGATAGTTCTTTTTTGCCAATTTGTGTTGGAGTAGTTGGTTAGCAATTCACTTTAGATATTTGTCAAATTATGCTAGGCCTATCACTTGAGGATTGTCATGCATTGATTTTGTCATGGGGTAGGGTGAGAGTTATTCTTGTGCTTTGTCATGTATTCTGTTTTGTGGTAGTTTGATGCTTTTTATGGTTGTTTTTTGTGTAGATCAATTTGTGGAATTTGACGGGCTAAGTTTCCCTATCCCCTGGTTACCAATGAGAGCAGATTTTTAGGTCCCATTTTGAAGTAGAAAGTGGCTTGGGAGGCGTAAAAGATCAATTTTGCATGCAAATGAAAAGATTGTGGATTAGTAAGCTAGATTTTGATGCCACGAATGCAATGAAAGTTTTGGTTCATCGATCGAAGTTCATTTAACCCCCCATTTGATCCCTGCAAGGTTTGATGTTATAAATCAGGGACAACATCACGTCCCTCGTCTCACAGAGGAGATGGGACGCTCCCTCCTAGCCCCCTTCACAGAGAAGGAACTAGTCTTTCTCTCTCCCCTCTTCTCTCTCCTCTAATTGTGTGTTTCCATGGATTAATGTATGAGAGAAGGGGTGTCAGAGATGCGGGATCTAGAGCATGGAAAAGGCGGAAGCTATGGAGGATGGAAGATGAAGAGAGAACTCATGATGACATTGACAAAGAAGATAACTGTTATTACACAAGTGAATTAGGTTCCAAGATTGAGACTTGGACTCATAAAGACATTCTTGTGTAGTACTGACAATGACACAAACACTTGATAGAAAGAGACAAGTACTATTGCATTATCATCATATGAAAGTGATAGTCAAGTACATCATTATATAGGATTGCTTGGTAGCACACTACATCACTCTGCCTATGGGATCTATCTCTCTTCCTAGAATGAACTGGATCTTCCTAGCCTAGTTGTTCCATACAAAGGGGCATACGTAGGGTGTGATTGGTAGATTCTCAACACCCCTCCTCAATCACAACCTGAAAGTACAAAGTGTGTAGAGGCTTTAGTGAGAGCTACACCTGCAAAGTGTGGGCATACCACAAACATGGCAAAACACCATAGGCTGTCGTAGAAAAGGCTAAGTGTGGGTACCATAAACATGGTGGGCATCCAGAGGCTGTAAACAGGGGCCTCACAAAGTGTACAGAGGCTGTAGTACAAGGCTACATGAGGAGTTTTTACAAGCTTATGAAAGGAACATTAAGGTAGGTACAATGCTTTTAAAATAGAAAATGAGAGACAAGGACCGATAGGCCCTTGTGGTCTTTTTCAGCATATGCTTTCTCTTTGTCAGCATGGAAAATCTTCTTGTCTTTCATCTTTGGTTCTTCAGCTTTGAATGATGTGATCATTTGGTCTTCATGGCAGATCTTCTTCTTGTCCTTCTTCTCTTCTTCATTGTCTGTTTGGTCTGCTTCTTCTTTGACTTTGCTTGCAGCTTTAGTCTTCATGTCCATGTCTTTGTCCCCCTCAAGCAAAGACATCTCATTCTTCATGATGGCCAAGGTAGCTAGAGTGTCTTCAAAAACTTTAGATGGAATCATTGATTGCACTTTAGTGTGAGCAACTCCATGTCTCTCTGCAAGTAGATCACAAAAATCTTCTATGTAGTGTAGATAAGCAACACAGGTCATGTTACTTTTCATGAAGTGTATCCACATAGAAATCTTCTTGGTTATCATAGATATGACCAAGAATGTGCTTCAAATCAGTGAGTAAATGGCAACCAAGTTGATCTTCAATGTGTCAAAAGACACAAGTGAAGATAGTGTTAAATCAACACTCTTAAGTATCAAGGGATACTAGAGTTGAAGATGGTGATTCTTGATGCCGATCCTTTGCTTGATGAACGCGTTGTTTGAGTCCCCTCCTTGTTGGTAAAATCTTGCTGAACACTGAGTAAATACTCAGATTAGAGTGATAGTACTTGCTTTACCAAATGGAGGAAGAAGCTTGAGACTTGGTGTTGATGTCTTCGAATCTTCCTTTACTGATTTGATGCTGGAAGCTTCAGATCTGAATTGCAATAGCCTTGTCTAAGTGGCAATAGCTTGACAGGAGTGAAAATTTCAAGTGGTTTATGAGCTTGAACTTGACATTGCTATGGTGGAGCTTTAGGGTTTCTAGAGTCAGGACGATTGGTTTTTGGGCTGCTGCAGCTCGTGGGATGGATTTTTCGGCGTGCTGGTTGATGAGAAGCAAGCCTATGGGATAAGCTTCAAAAGCCCTAAGCCCGCAGGGTAAATCGTGCAGCACAGAGGTAGAGTCGAGACGTACGACTAGCACAGGCGCAGATCTAGACAACGATCATGAATCTGAGCAATGCTGGAGCGTAGACAGCGGACCAATGTCAGACTGTTATGCAACAGAGGGAAGTGCGGGGAGTTTAGGAACAATCCTCCAGAAGGAAGCATGTGGAGATATTGCTTTGTTTGGGAGATCCAAGGCCTCAAAGGCAGGTAGGTGCAGGTTTGGCTATGGCTGCCAAACAGGGCAGTGAGAAAAAAGAGTAGAAGATGAAGTCTTGAGCTGGGCTGAGCTCAAGCTGAGCTAGATGAAAGTGAAATGGAGCTGAAGGAGTAATGCCATGCCCGTCTGGGCTCTAATACCATGTCAGAGATGCGGGATCTAGAGCATGGAAAAGGCGAAAGCTATGGAGGATGGAAGATGAAGAGAGAACTCATGATGTTAAGTGCTCATAATACACTCAATTTTAATATTTTTTAATGCATGGCATATAGGATATATGTGATTTAAAATTAAGAGGGTCCAATAACACCAGAATGCTCGGTGCTCGCCCTAAGCAATGCAACAATCTCGATTAGAAAAAAGGCATAAAAAGACATGTTTTTGCATTTTCACAATGCTGCTTATTAATGAATAAACTTGTTTGAGCACTATAGTGTACACAATTTCATTGTACACACCATATGGTATCACTCTGGATGCATAGAAATTGTTTTCATGAGCGGTGATCTACGTTGAGTGTGAGGTATCCTAAGCTCTGGATCAATTGATTAAGAGAGTGGATTATGTATTGAATGGTATTTATGTGTTCAGGGCACATCTTGAGACCAATTCCCAAGGTGTAAGAGAGTTGTAGTGGTGTCACAGCAATCAACTAGGGGGTGGCCCCTTTGGTTGTGGTTACATGGTGTATAACACCAATATGTGTAGGGGCTCCCTTTGAGGAGTGTGGGAAGGGATATCTGTTGGATCACAATCCATAAAAATGCAAAGTTCTATATTCGAGGTTAGGGTAGTATACCCCTTAGACGCTCTTGGCTGCAAGGCCATGTAAGGTGGTTTTAGGCATGTAGAAGAGGCCCGTAGACTAGTGCCATAGAGCTAGTGTGAGGCCCATTTTAGGTCCCGAAAATCTATGGGTTGGAACCAAGCCTATCTGCATATGTCATGGCTCAAAACCCTACCATACTATTTGATGCAATGGAATGGGTTTAAAGATATGCAATGAAGTATCATAAGAATGAAAATTTCAAGCAAGGTTATGGATAGCCCCATACCCTTTAAGATCAACCCCATGTTGAGGTGGTTTTAGAGGCCATTCTATACCTAATAACAACCCCAAAATATCCATTTATTCCCCCTTTCCATGCTGAAACAAAATTAGGAACTTTTGGGACAACATTTGGCTTGAATACTAAGAGTAATAATGCTAAAATAGATAGTCCACTGCATCACCCTCCCATGGCTCCAGGTTCATGTTACTAAATGTTGTGAGGGAATAGAAGGAAAAATCCTATGTTTGATATGTGGGGATATGTACATTGTCAACTATGCCTCCAAGTGTACTTACTAGACAAGGTTAAGGTTCATAGCATGTATGTAATTGAAGATTGACACAACATCGATGAGGATGACTTACCTATTGACAATGATGAGCATGTTGAGGATGTGGATCATGAGTATCTCTATGATAAGCATGTATGTAATTGAAGATTGACACAACAATGAGGATGACTTACCTATTGACAATGATGGGCATGTTGAGGATGTGGATCATGAGTAGCTCTACGATTCGAAAGAGGGGTTTTCCTTTGACCTGGGTGGTTGTCCATCCTAGGCACTTGATTTGATATCCAGTCTAACCACCTCCCTTTTCTTTATCTCCTTGGATGCTTGGATAGGTTCTCTGAGCCCCAACACCATGCTCATTCAAGGAAATATTCATGGAAAGCACGTATTTATCCTTGTGGATATAGTGGTAGTACTCACTATTTTGTCAATAAATCAGCCATTGATTGGTTGAAATGTACCCCTACAGAATTACAACACCCCCTAAAAGTTCAAGTAGCAAATGGAGAGAAAGAAATCAACACAAATGTATGTCCTGCAATCTGGCTATGCTTGGCTGAAAATTATGTAGCATTGGTTGACCTAATTGCCTTGGATATGGGCCCCATCAATGTTGTCTTGGGTTGTGATTGGCTTAAACAATTGGGAAAATTTTCTATGGACTTCTCTTAGCTCTATATGGAGTGTATGATGCATGAATAGATCATCTACTTAGAGGGAATTCAAGATAATGCTTATTTTCAGCTCATTACAACAAAGCAACTCAAATAGGAGTTTAAGAAATGCTCAGAGATTTTTGTCTTACAAATGAATAAGGAAAATCTAGATCAAACCTCTAAAGTATCCAAGGATTCAGCCTTACATTGAGGATTATAGTGATTTATTTCAGATGCTTACAACCCTTCCCCCTTAGAGGCAAGTGTACCAACCAATTGATTTAGAGCCCCATTTCAAGCCAGTGATGAACAAGCCACCTTATAGGCTCTCCAAATGTGAGCATGAAGAGGTTGCAAAGGAAGTCAAGGAGTTGCTTGAGATGGGTTTCATTGAACCGATTTCTTCCCCTTATGCATCCCTTGTCCTATTAGTCAAAAAGAAAGATGACTCTTTTCGCATGTGCATCGACTCTATAGAGACTCTTTTCAGTAAGACCGATCTACGCTTTGGCTACCATCAGATTTGTATGAGGGAGAGTGATGAGATCAAAATAGCTTTCAGGATTGATTGTGGGCTTTATCATTTTCTAGTAATGCCTTTTAGGTTGACTATTGACTAACGCCCTCACCACATTTGAGAGCCTCATGAACAAAATTCTTCACCCCTTCATATTCAAGATTGTGCTTGTTTTCTTTGATGACATTCTCATTTACAACAATTCACAAAAGGAGCACTTGGCACATGTCAGAAGGATATTTGATACATTGAGTGAGCATCGATTTTTTGCTAAAGAAAGTAAATGTATCTTCATGAAGACATATGTGAAGTACTTGTGACACATTATTAGCAAAAAGTGCATGCAAACTGACCCTAAGAAGATGCAATGTGTTAAGGACTGGCCCACTCCATCCACCACTACTTTATTACATGGTTTCCTTGGTCTCTCCTCATTTTATAGAGACTTTATTAAGCATTATGCCACCATTGCAGCACTTTTGACTGATCGACTAGAAAATGAATCTTTCTTTTGGAATGCCACTACTAATCATAACTATAAATAGTTGAATGAAATGCTTACTTCAGTCCCCATCCTTGTATGCTTTGATTTCTCCAAGATGTTTACCATCTAGTACGATGCCAGTGGTGGCCGGGTATTAGTGTATTCTTGTTGCAAGAGCATGGTGTGATTGCATTTGAGAGCCACAAGCTTTATGACAAGGAGATGCAAATGAATGTTTATGACCAAGAGATATTGGCCATCCTCCATGCTATCAAGAAATGGCAACTGCTTTCAAGAAAAGAGTGACCATTAAGTCCTCAGTACTTCTTGAATCAGTCTACTTTAACTCCTAAGCAAAGAATTATTTCAAAACTATGATATTGAGATTTGTCACACTCGCGACAAAGACAATATAATGGTTGATTCACTCTCTCGGATGTAGGCATGCAGAGTATCCTCCGTTTCAAAGTTGCATGGAGATTGGATTGAAGATCTTCACAAGAAGCTTATTTTTTGGATGAGGACTTCAGCCACATCATCTAGGAATTACAAAATGGGGAAATGGCTAAAAACTCCCAAAATCGGCTCAAGCATAGTCTTATTTGGTCCCATGGAAAGATTATCATCACACACACTTCTCCTTTCACACAAAAGATCATGAAAGAGATGCACTCTTGCCCCACTACTGCTAGTCACTTGGGTGTTTTCAAAACATATGATAGGATTGCCAAGAGCTTTCACTAGAAAGGCTTATGGAGGGATGTCAAGGATTTTGTGACGAAATGTGTTCCATGCCCAATAAAACAAGGACAACACACTTAGGCCCACTGTCCTCTTGTAGCCCCTCCCTCTTCCTAAAGGGAAATGAACATATACCACCATGGACTTCATCATGGGCCTCCCTGTTACCAAGAAAGGATGGAACAGTATATATGTACTAGTTGATTACCTCACCAAAGCTACCCACTTTATCCCCTCTAAGACATGATATGCTGCCTCTCTCTCAGGTGGCCACTCAATTTATGGAATATGTCTTCAAGTTGCATGGCTTACCACAAGTCATAATGCATGATCAGGATGCTAAGTTTATGAGAAACTTTGGAAAACAATTTTCACATATATGGACACCAAGCTTGCTCCATCCAGCGCATACTGCCCCTAGAGAGATAGTCAAATTGAAAGAGTAAAGAAAATAATTGAGACATACTTGTGGCACTTTTTCCATGATGTACAACACATTTGGGATACATGGCTCCACTTGACTGAGTTTTCCAATAATAACTCCACCCACTCTAGCATTGGGGTTTCCCCTTTTGAGGAATTATATGGTTATAAGGTTCCCCTCCTTATAGTATTTTTCAATGATAAGACCAACCCTTAGAGCAAAGCTGAGTTAGATCACTTGCAGTCCCTACTTTTGAAATACAAAGTGAATCTTCAAAAGGAAAAAACTCACATGAAACTCTATGTTGATGAGAAAAGAAGGCATTTGGAATTTCAAGAAGGGGAAGCAGTCCTCTTGAATGTGCCTAAATCCCATTACTCCATCCCCAAATAGGGGAGTATTAACAAGATGGCCTACCATTCCTATGGCACCTATCAGATCCTTAAGAGAATTGCTGACTTGGCCTACTGATTAGAGCTTCCCCCTACTACCAAGATTCACAAAGTGTTTCATGTCAACCACTTGAAGCTCTTCATTGGCACCTTAGTGGACTATGTGGAAGAACTTCCCCCCATCAACAAAGAAGGTTCATTCAATATATCCCATGAGGCAATCATTGGGCAATGAGATAAGAAATTAAGATCTCAATCCATCAAGGAGTACTCATCAAATGGCAAGGCCTACCCTTGGAAGAAGCCTCCTAGAACCCAATCACTATTGTCAATGAATTTCCACACCTCAAAGACACCCAACCAACTGAAGACTAGCCAGTTCTGGCCCTGTTTGACCACCCCCTCCCTACAAACCCCTCCCTACAAACTGCACACTATTTTACAAAAGTTTTTCACTTTCCCAAAGGTTAGGAATGCATTTCCTACATGGCCTGAAAGTACATGTCATAAGCTTTGTTTCGACATGCATTTTGCCCCATTTGGAGTAGCCTATCAAAAGTTATGACAATTTTACCTTAGCATGCCTGTCATGGACATCATGTTGTCCCTAGTCTTTACCCACCTATTTTCTTCATTCATTCGACATCTCACCTTCTTCATGCACCCTTTCTTACTCAAGCCTCCCAAGCTATACTTTTAACATCCCTCCTAATGCCAAAGTTTCATTGGATTACATAGCATGTACATGGTTCCCCCCCCTCAATGAATTAGTGGGATAACTTTATAAAAAAGGTGACAATGATGTTTATGGAAAGATGATACAATAGATACTTGAAAATTTGGTCATCATGTGCTTTGGAGACATAGTTGGTCTCCAATTCTTTTGGTACTTCAGGAGAGTTAGGAAAATTACTAGTGGTACGCTCTGTTTGTTTACATTTGTTGCACTTCATATTGTTGGGTTATCTTCTCCATTAGTTGCTTACGATATGTCCTTTTTTGTTGCAAAAAGGAGGATATAGTAGTAATAGTATGGACTAAGAGTTGGGTTTTAAAGGTAGATATACTAAGCGAGTGCTACCTTATTTTTGGTTTATTTTATCCTCATCCAAACAAGATTGAATGATACCTTCAAGTGTAGGATTTGGTAGAATTTTTAGGTTAGTGATAAGAGTTAAAAATGATTTTCTTAGGGCTTTCAAAAGTATTGTAATGGCATCATCTTCAGCAACCATATCTTGGATCGAAACTAATCGAGCCATCAATCCTTCATGTGAAAAAAAAACTTTCCCAAGTCTTCTGCTTGCTTGTATTTCAAGATGAAGAACTCTATTTTGAGAAATATTTTGAAGTTCTTTCCTCTTGCACCATAGAATTTCTCAAGCTCATCCCAATTCTCCTTTGCAATTGCAAGTTCGTTAATATGGTGAATTAAAAGATTCATCCAAGTGCAATATTATTATGGCTTGGGCTCTTTCATGATCTTCTACATCCATAGGATTGGATGGATCAATGGTTTTGGTCCCTTTAATAAGATGAAGGGCCAATAACTTCTCTCCATCATTTCATATTTCACTAATACTTGCCATGGGTGGAAGTCTCTCCCATCAAACTTGTGGATTTGAGGCTTTATATCAACATAGGCCATGACAAGAAGGTCTCACCAATTGCACAAGGTAATGGAAAGGCAAGCAATAAGAGCGGAAGAAATTAAATTAATGTTTCAATCCAAGCAACTAGTGTGTACTTAGACAAAAAAGATTAGATGAAGAGATGGAAATGGTCTATCTATTTATATTTGATCCATAGCCTTACAATGATCAATAGTGAGATGATGAGAGTTAAGAACTTAGAGAGTATGATTAA